>NW_026664491.1:0-1302 GCF_009828535.3 Hylobates moloch | reverse complement strand
AAGATATTCCTTTTTCCACTAAAGGCCCCCTAGTGCTCAAAATATCCCCTTTCAATTTCTACAGAAGGAGTGTTTCAGAACTGCTCAATCAAAACTAAGCTTCAACTCTGTTAGTTGAATGCACAGAACAGAAAGAAGTTGCACAGAATGGTTCTGTGTAGTTTTTGTTTGAAGATATTCCTTTTTCCACTATAATACCCTTAACGCTAAGTATGTCCACCTGCAGTTTCTACAGAGAGTGTTTCAGAACTGCTGTATCAAAAGGAAGCTTCAACTCTCTTATTGAATGCACAGAACAGAAAGATGTTTCACAGAATGCTTCTGTGTAGTTTTTATTTGAAGATATTCCTTTTTCCACTATAGGCCACTTAGTTCCCCGAATGTCCCCATGCAGTTTCTACAGAAACAGTGTTTCAGAACTGCTCAATCAAAAGTAAGCTTCAACTCCGTTAGCTGAATGCACAGAACAGAAAGAAGTTTCACAAAATGATTCTGTGTAGTGTTTATTTGAAGATATTCCTTTTTCCACTATAAGCCAATTGGCGCTCAGAATGTCTACATGTAGTTTCTACAGAAAGAGTGTTTCAGAACTGCTCACTCAAATGTAAGCCTCAACTCTCTTAGTTGAATGCACAGAACAGAAAGAAGTTTCACAGAATGCTTCTGTGTAGTTTTTATTTGAAGATATTCCTTTTTCCACTATAGGCCACTTAGTGCTCCGAATGTCCCCATGCGGTTTCTACAGAAACAGTGTTTCAGAACTGCTCAATCAAAAGTAAGCTTCACCTCCGTTAGTTGAATGCACAGAACAGAAAGAAGTTTCACAAAATGCTTCTGTGTAGTTTTTATTTGAAGATATTCCTTTTTCCACTATAAGCCCCTTAGCGCTCAGAATGTCTACTTGCAGTTTCTACAGAAAGAGTGTTAAAGTACTGCTCTATCAAAAGTAACCTTCAACTCTCTTAGTTGAATGCACAGAACAGAAAGAAGTTTCACAGAATGCTTCTGTGTAGTTTTTATTGAAGATATTCCTATTTCCACAATAGGCCCCTTTGTGCTCCGAATGTCCCCTTGCAGTTTCTACAGAAACAGTGTTTCAGAACTGCTCAAGCAAAACTAAGCTTCAACTCTGTTAGTTGAATGCATGCAACAGTAAGAAGTTTCACAGAATGCTTCTGTGTACTTTTTATTTGAAGATATTCCTTTTTCCACTAAAGGCCCCCTAGTGCGCAAAATATCCTCTTCCATTTTCTACAGAAAGAGTGTTTCAGAACTGCTCTATCAAAAGTAAGCTTCAACTCT
>NW_026664490.1:0-1835 GCF_009828535.3 Hylobates moloch | reverse complement strand
TGGTAACAAATCACCCAGAAGGAAGCTATTAATATTCCTTCTCTAGTATCTACAATCATTTGAGAAGATCAATGCTTCACTTTTGAAGAGCAAGTAATGGATCTTGTTGTACTGAATTCTCTAGCCTGGATTCAAAGATGTAAAATGATCTATCTCTTAGAAACCTTTGTCCGTGGATCTTAGTTCTATTAATGACTTAAGAAAATAATCTGATAAATTCTTTTATTCTTGTATTTTAAGTTGTTCCTTTGTGGTGAGTTACAAAGACAAAAGATTTGCAAAAATACAAATGTATACAACTCAATAAATTATCACAAAGTCAATGCTCATGTAATTATTACACAGATAAACACCTTGAAGATAACCACTGCACAGAAGCCTGTGGCTTGTAAGTGTGTATGTATATACAAAGATAAATGTGCAGAGATTTGTAATCATGCTGCATTAATGTCTCATGTTCATCACAATTTTTCAAGGCATTTGACTGTGCATTACCAGGGAGGGACAACACCTTGATCATATCATAGGATGTCATTGTAATCTCAGTAAACTATTAATTATCTGTATTTGTCAAAGTACCTGGATGTTTTTTGTCCAGCCTATAGGTCTAACTTAAGTTTTAAACTTTATCTAATTGGAATCATGTACTACAACTGTTTATTTTCTTTCCCTTAAAATCTTATTTATAAGATTCATTCATCTTGTTGCTCATAACTGCAGTTAGTTTTCATTACTCCTATAGAATTCCATTGGATAAATATTCCACAATTTACATATTCAATCCACTATTGGCAGGTATGTGGATTGTTTCCACTTTGGGATTATTAAGAATTACCCTACCATAAGCACTCTTTGTTAAGAGTGAGATTACTGGGTCAGCAAATATGCCTATGTTCTACTTCAGCAAATAATTTAAACGGTGTTACAAGAATTGCCATTGTTGCACTTTTCCCAGAAAATATTTCTTTTCTGCTTAATTTTAGGTATCAGTTTACTATTTAGTGGAACATTTCTGTACTTTTCATTTACATTTCCTTCATAACAAATTTTAGTGCATTTTCATATGTTTATTAGTCATATACATATGTATTCATCTGAGAAGGTTTTTTTAAGTTATTTTTACCCACTTTATATGGGTGGTCTTTCCTTATCGATTCACAGAAGTGCTTTATGTATTCTAGGTGCGAGTCCCTTGTTGGTTATATATTTTGAAAATCTGTTCCCTACTCCATGGCTTCCTCTTTTACTCACCTATTGTTTCTTATGTTGAACACCTATTGTTAATTTTTTTTTTTTTTTTTTTTTTTTTTTTTTGAGACGGAGTCTCGCTCTGTCGCCCAGGCTGGAGTGCAGTGGCGCGATCTCAGCTCACTGCAAGCTCCGCCTCCCGGGTTCCCGCCATTCTCCTGCCTCAGCCTGTCCGAGTAGCTGGGACTACAGGCGCCCGCCACCACGCCCGGCTAATTTTTTTTTGGTTTTTTGTATTTTTAGTAGAGACGGGGTTTCACCGTGGTCTCGATCTCCTGACCTCGTGATCCGCCCACCTCGGCCTCCCAAAGTGCTGGGATTACAAGCGTGAGCCACGGCGCCCGGCACCTATTGTTAATTTTAATGCAGTCCTACTGAATCATCTTTACTTATGTGTCCTGTTTATTACATAAAATAATCATATATACGCTTCTGTATTTGCTTCTGAAAACCTTTTTATGTTATGATTACTTTGCCTTTCACATCTAATCCAAAAATCTACCTGAAATTTATGTTTTGAGTTGGGGTAAAGTTTCATTATTTTTCCAAATTGGTCCAGCAAAATTTATTGAAAATATGACATTTTC
>NW_026664489.1:152-1835 GCF_009828535.3 Hylobates moloch | reverse complement strand
TTTTGAGACAGAGTCTTGCTCTGTCACCCAGGCTGGAGTGCAGTGGCGTGATCTCGGCTCACTGCAAGCTCCGCCTCCCGGGTTGAGGCCATTCTCCTGCCTCAGCCTCTCCGAGTAGCTGGGACTACAGGCGCCCGCCACCACGCCCGGCTAATTTTTTTGTATTTTTAGTAGAGACAGGGTTTCACCGTGGTCTCGATCTCCTGACCTCGTGATCCGCCCACCTCGGCCTCCCAAAGTGCTAGGATTTCCCTTTTCTTTTGTAAGTGTAGATCTACTCTGTGCCAAGTCAACAGAGTAAATAATTGTGGACCAGAGGAGGTCAATGAGAAGGGGTTGGTCCAATTTTATGAGGATTCCAGGGAGAGAAGATGTTAATACTACCAACCTGTTCTCCCTGATATTTGGAATTTATGGGGAACTACTAGACAGAAGGTTACTAACCAAGACCTGGTAGCAGTGAGAGGCAGCAGGTATGTTATCCTAGAGGGTAGGTAGATGTTATTATGGAGGGTAGAGAGTTCTCAAAATACTAATGAGCTATAACATTAAATCAGAAAGAGAGACAGAGAAGTTAGTGCTTTTAGTTACAAGCTTTGTTAGGTCTTGACACAATGTACACTAGGAACTTTTAATTCAATATCAAGACACATGCCAACTGAAATTATTATTTGATAGGAACTATCTACTTCCAACTTATAATTTCAAGCCAACTACATGGATTTAGGGAAAAGTATTTTTTTTCAAAAAGGTTTTTCACAGGACAAAATGCTAGGCAGGCCACCCCCAAATATATGTAATACTACCACATGTTTTTTGCATTTATAAGTTGAATATGGTACAACATATCTAGATGAATACTCACCCTGTATGTGTATGGGGGTCAGGGGAGCATGGCATAGACATATAGATGTGTCTCTCAGATTCCTCTTTAAGGAAGAATTTGTTGCCCACTCATGGACAGTAAAGTCAGCAGATAACCTCCAGGGGTCAGCCACTTCAGGGTCTACCTCAACTGCAGACCTCAATACCACCCAAGGTTATGATCTTCCCGAAGCAGCTCAGATCCAAGGACTGAATGAAATGTGGATATAAAATTCTAGTCACGTCGGCCAGATGCAAGACATTATCATGTCCCATCGCTCTTTGCCAAACTGGATGAGGATTTCTTGAGCCTGAGTCACAATTTTCCTTTGCTCAATCCTGCTACTCATTCTTTCCCTTCACAGATATTGATTCTTATCAAACACATAGAATCCCAAGACACCAAACTTCACCATTATTTGCTTCTGAAGAACTTAATATCTCTCTCTCTCTCTTTCTCTGTGTGTGTGTGTGTGTGACTGACTCTGTATCTGTAAGTCTGTGTATATCCTAGAGCAAGCCTATCTGGATAAAACTCTTCGCTCCACTATTTACTAGATGAAGATAATAATTTATCCCAATCTCAGATTGAAATGACTTAATCCATCAAAACTCAGAACAGCAGCTGGTACATAGTATCCAACAAATGTCAGCGATTAGCATACATAGCCATATATATGTATGCATATCTGTTGAACATTTCAGGAATATATACTTGTTCACTTATGCAAACCAATTCTACAATATAGTAATTATGGCTAAAAGCTGGCTGTTTTTCTTTCTTTTTTTTTTTTTTTTTGAGACGGAGTCTCACTCTGT
>NW_026664488.1:0-1835 GCF_009828535.3 Hylobates moloch | reverse complement strand
CATCAATGTTCATCAAGGATATTGGTCTGAAATTCTCTTTTTTCGTTATGTCTCTGCCAGGCTTTGGTATCAGGATGATGCTGGCCTCATAAAATGTGTTAGGGAGGATTCCCTCTTTTTCTATCGATTGGAATAGTTTTAAAAGGAATGGTACCAGTTCCTCCTTGTACCTCTGGTAGAATTCGGCTATGAATCCATGAGGACCTGGACTGTTTTTGGTTGGTAAGCTATTGATTATTGCCACAATTTCAGAGCCTGTTATTGGTCTATTCAGAGATTCAACTTCTTCCTGGTTTAGTCTTGGGAGGGTGTATTTGTCGAGGAATTTATCCATTTCTTCTAGATTTTCTAGTTTATTTGCATAGAGGTGTTTGTAGTATTCTCTGATGGTAGATTGTATTTCTGTGGGATCGGTGGTGATATCCCCTTTTCCATTTTTTATTGCATCTATTTGATTCTTCTCTCTTTTCTTCTTTATTACTCTTGCTAGCAGTCTATCAATTTTGTTGATCCTTTCAAAAAACCAGCTCCTGGATTCATTAATTTTTTGAAGGGTTTTTTGTGTCTCTATTTCCTTCAGTTCTGCTCTGATTTTAGTTATTTCTAGCCTTCTGCTAGCTTTTGAATGTGTTTGCTCTTGCTTTTCTAGTTATTTTAATTGTGATGTTAGGGTGTCAATTTTGGATCTTTCCTGCTTTCTCTTGTGGGCATTTAGTGCTATAAATTTCCCTCTACACACTGCTTTGAATGTGTCCCAGAGATTCTGGTATGTTGTGTCTTTGTTCTCGTTGGTTTCAAAGAACATCTTTATTTCTGCCTTCATTATGTACCCAATAGTCATTCAGGAGCAGGTTGTTCAGTTTCCATGTAGTTGAGCGGTTTTGAGTGAGTTTCTGAATCTTGAATTCTTGTTTGATTGCACTGTGGTCTGAGAGACAGTTTGTTATAATTTCTGTTCTTTTCCATTTGCTGAGGAGAGCTTTACTTCCAACTATGTGGTGAATTTTGGAATAGGTGTGGTGTGGTGCTGAAAAAAATGTATATTCTGTTGACTTGGGGTGGAGAGTTCTGTAGATGTCTATTATGTCCGCTTTGTGTAGAGCTGAGTTGAATTCCTGGGTATCCTTGTCAACTTTCTGTCTCGTTGATCTGTCTAGTGTTGACAGTGGGGTGTTCAAATCTCCCATTATTATTGTGTGGGAGTTTAAGTCCCTTTGTAGGTCACTCAGGACTTGCTTTATGAATCTAGGTGCTCCTGTGTTGGGTGCATATATATTTAGGATAGTTAGCTCTTCTTGTTGAATTGATCCCTTTACCATTATGTAATGGCCTTCTCTGTCTCTTTTGATCTTTGTTGGTTTAAAGTCTATTTTATCAGAGACTAGGATTGCAACCCCTGCCATTTTTTGTTTTCCATTTGCTTGATAGATCTTCCTCCATCCCTTTATTTTGAGTCTGTGTGTGTCTCTGCACATGAGATGGGTTTCCTGAATACAGCACACTGAAGGGTCTTGACTCCTTATCCAATTTGCCAGTCTGTGTCTTTTCATTGGAGCATTTAGCCCATTTACATTTAAAGTTAATATTGTTATGTGTGAATTTGCTCCTGTCATTGTGATGTTAGTTGGTATTTTGCTCGTTAGTTGATGCAGTTTCTTCCTAGCCTGGATGGTCTTTACAATTTGGCATGTTTTTGCAGTGGCTGGTACCGGTTGTTCCTTTCCATGTTTAATGCTTCCTTCAGGAGCTCTTTTAGGGTAGGCCTGGTGGTGACAAAATCACTCAGCATTTGCTTGTCTGTAAAGTATTTTATTTCTCCTTCACTTATGAAGCTT
>NW_026664487.1:0-1836 GCF_009828535.3 Hylobates moloch | reverse complement strand
AGGAAGGAAGGAAGGAAGGAAGGAAGGAAGGAAATCACATTTGCTAGCAATACTAGCTAGCAATGCTGTGACAGGAACAAAACCCTCAAATATCAATATTAACCTTGAACAGAAATGGCCTAATGCTCCACTTAAAAGATATAGATTGTTAAACCAGATAAAATTTTTTTTTAAAAGACCCAACCATGTGCTGCCTACAAGATACCTACCTAACATGTAAAGACACCCACAGGCCCAAAGTAAACGGATAGAAAAAGATATAAGCAACTATATATTTTTATCTCTCTGAGCCCCAATTTTCTCATCCCTACATGAGAAAATCCCTTTCTCATATGGTCTTCCAGTGAGATGACCCTTAATTAATTAAGTAGGTAAATAATAAAGAGACGGTCATGTATACCTTCACAGGTGGAGTTTCTAGAGATGAATCCAACTTGACAGCTACAATTGTAGCTTCCCATGGAGTTGACACAGTCAGAATGCTCAGGGCAGACCCTGCCGGTGAGGCACTCGTTGATATCTGAGAAGCAGTGGAAGAGGGTGAGCAGATAAGAAATTGAGTGCCTCAGTTCAGAAATACATGAACTCACCCCACTGATAGATATCCACCCAAGACCCATCCCTGGGAGCCTGAGAGCATTACCAGTACAGAAGAAATTGCCCGGCTTTCCTGGGACCCAGTCATTTCCAGTGGGAGAAGAGAAACCATCTAAACAGCTGCACTTGTACCTCCCTGACAGGTTTTCGCAGGATGAGTTAGGACCACAGGGCTGGGGGCTTTGAGAACATTCATCAATATCTAGACAGAGAATTGGAGTTACAAATTTACTTATACTAGATAGAGGACTGTATTTTGCAAAAAAAAAAAAAAAAAACTGTTAAAACAATATCTCCCATCCCATATGCACTTCATTCAATGTGACTTTTGTACTTCTTCTGTCACGCAATGGAATGTATGTCCCTGTCTTGAATCTGAGCATGCTTGTGACTATGGTGGAAGTGACACTAGGTCATAAAAATATCATGTACTTCCACCTTGTTCTCTTGGGATGCTTATCCTTGGAATCCAGCCACCGTATTGTGAGGAAACTCAACCATCCATGAAATTTTACAGTGACAAGGAATTATTTACATGATCAGAGAGAGGAAGGGTGGGGAAGTAGGAAGGAAGGAAGGAAGGAAGGAAGGAAGGAAGGAAGGAAGGAAATCACATTTGCTAGCAATACTAGCTAGCAATGCTGTGACAGGAACAAAACCCTCAAATATCAATATTAACCTTGAACAGAAATGGCCTAATGCTCCACTTAAAAGATATAGATTGTTAAACCAGATAAAATTTTTTTTTAAAAGACCCAACCATGTGCTGCCTACAAGATACCTACCTAACATGTAAAGACACCCACAGGCCCAAAGTAAACGGATAGAAAAAGATATAAGCAACTATATATTTTTATCTCTCTGAGCCCCAATTTTCTCATCCCTACATGAGAAAATCCCTTTCTCATATGGTCTTCCAGTGAGATGACCCTTAATTAATTAAGTAGGTAAATAATAAAGAGACGGTCATGTATACCTTCACAGGTGGAGTTTCTAGAGATGAATCCAACTTGACAGCTACAATTGTAGCTTCCCATGGAGTTGACACAGTCAGAATGCTCAGGGCAGACCCTGCCGGTGAGGCACTCGTTGATATCTGAGAAGCAGTGGAAGAGGGTGAGCAGATAAGAAATTGAGTGCCTCAGTTCAGAAATACATGAACTCACCCCACTGATAGATATCCACCCAAGACCCATCCCTGGGAGCCTGAGAGCATTACCAGTACAGAAGAAATTGCCC
>NW_026664486.1:0-1836 GCF_009828535.3 Hylobates moloch | reverse complement strand
AATGGAATGGAATGGAATGGAATGGAATGGAATGGAATGGAATGGAACTGAATGGAATGGAATGGAGTGTAGTTGAACGGAATGGAATGGAACAGAATGAAACGGAATGGAAAGGAATGGAAAGGAACAGAATTCAACGGAACGGAAAAGAACGGAACGGAATGGAACAGAATAGAATGGAACAGAATGGAATGCAATGGACTGCAATGGAACGGAATGGAATGAAATGGATTGGAATGCAACGAAATGAATGGAATGGAATGGATTGGAATGGAATGGAATGGAATGGAATGGAATGGAATGGAATGGATTTGAATGGAACGGTGAAATAAAATATGAACTAACATTGTGACACTGCAATACAGACAGGGGGACAGATTGAGAATATTTCGAAATAAAAAATACAATAGAAAAGTATGGAATGAAACAGAATGGAATGGAATGCTTAAATAAAATGTAACCTGACATTGTGCCATTGCAATCCATCCAGGGTGACAGATTGAGAACTGTTTCAAAGAAAAGAATAGAATGGTATTGTGTGGAATGGAATGGAATGGAATGGAATGGAATGGAATGGAACGGAATGGATTGGACTGGAATGGAATGGAGTGCAATGGAATGGAAAGAAATGGAATGGAATGGAGTGAAACAGAATGGAATGGAATGGAGTGGAAAGGAAAGGAATGGAAAGGAATGGAGTTCAATGGAAGGGAATGGAATGGAATGGAATGGAATGGAATGAAATGGAATGGAATGGAATGCAATGCAATGGAATGGAATGGAATGCAAATGAATAGAATGGAATGGAATTGAAAAACGTGTAATGGAGAGCAGTGGAGTGGAATGGAGAAGAAAGGAAGGTTCTCTACTGCAGTGGATTCCAGTGGAATGGTTTGGAATGGAATAGAGGGGATGGGAATTGAACGGAAAGGAATAGAATGGAATGCAGTGCAATGGAACGGAATGGAACGAAACGGAATGAAATGGAATTGAATGGAATGGAATGGAATGCAGTGGAATGGAATGGAATTGAATGCAATGCAAATGAATGGAATGGAATTGGAAAATGTGTAGTGGAGAGCAGTGGAGTGTAATGGAGAAGAAAGGAAGGTTGTCTAATGCAGTGGATTGCAGTGGAATGGTATGGAATGGAATGGAGGGGATGGGAATGGAATGGAAAGGAATTGAATGGAATGGAGTGCGATGGAACGGAATGGAACAAAATGAAATGAAATGGCACGAAATGGAATGAATGGGAATGGAATGGAATGGAATGGAATGCAGTGGAATGGAATGGAATGGAATGGAATGGAATGGAATGGAATGGAATGGAATGCAGTGGAATGGAATGGAGTGGAATGGAATGGAATGGAATGGAGAATAATGGAATGGAATGGTATGGAGCAAAGCACGATGTAGTGGAGTGTAAGGGAGAAGAAACAAAGGGAGTGGAATGGAGTGGAAATGAATGGAATTGAATGGAATGGTATGAAATGGAATGTTATGAAACGGTGAAATAAAATGTGAGCTGACATTGTGTCACCATAATGCAGCCAGGGTGACAGATGGAGAAGTTGTTGAAAGGAACTAATTGAATAGAATGGTGTGGAATTGAATGGAATGGAACAGAATGGAATGGAAAGGAATGAAACGGAATGAAATGAAATCAATGGAATAGAATGGAATGGAATGGAATGGAATAGAATGGAATGAAATGGAATGGCGTTCAATGGAATGGAATGGAACGGAATGCAATGAAATTGAATGGAATAGAATGAAATGGAATAAAATGGAACGGAATCGAATGGTGAAATAAAACGAGAGACGACATTTTGC
>NW_026664485.1:0-1838 GCF_009828535.3 Hylobates moloch | reverse complement strand
AAAAAAAAAAAAAAAAAAAAAAAAAAAAAAATAGCTGGGTGCATTGGCATGTGTCTGTAGTTCCATTCTCTTCTCTCTCTCTTTTTTTTTTTTCCCTTTGAGACAGAGTTTCAGTGGTGTGGTGGTGCAGTGGTGCGATCTCAACTCACTGCAACCTCCATCTCTCGGGCTCAAGTGATCCTTCTGCCTCAGCCTCTCAAGTAGCTAGGATTACAGGTGTGCGTCACCACGCCTAGCTAATTTTTTTTTTGTTTTTTTTGAGAGAGAGTCTTACTCTGTCGGCCAGGCTGGAGTGCAGTGGCACAAACTTGGCTCACTGCAACCTCCACCTCCCAGGTTCAAGCAATTCTCCTGCCTCAGCCTCCTGAGTAGCTGGGATTACAAGTATCTACCACTATGCCCGGCTAATTTTTGTATTTTTAATAGAGACAGGGTTTCACCATGTTGGCCAGGCTGGCCTCAAACTCCTGGCCTCAAGTGATCCTCCTGCCTCAGCCTCCCAAAGTGCTGGAATTATAAGCATGAGGTGAGCCACTGCGCTTGGCCTTTTTTGTATTTTTAGTAGAGACGGGGTTTCACCATGTTGGCCAGGATGGTCTCAAACTCCTGATCTCAAGTGAACTTCCTACCTTGGCCTCCCAAAGTGCTGGGATTACAGGTGTGAGCCACTGCGCCTGGCCTGTAGAGCTCCCGTGTGCAAAGTTAGCTCAATTATTAGGGAGTCGCTTGAGCCCAGAAGTTTGAGGCTGCAGTGAGCTATGATTGCACCACCACACCTCCATACTACAGCCTGGATGATAGAGCGAGACCCTGTCTCAAAAACAAACAAACAAACAAACAAAAACAAGGAATGTCAGGGATTGAGGAAAAGCAGCAGCAAGATGATGGGGTACACAGGGTAGAGTCAGAACAGGGCTGGGAGCTTGCTTAGGTACCTAAAATAGTTTTGTCTGGATTTAGTGTGGAATCCTGGCTCCCTTCTTTAGTTGTTTAGTTCTAGTATTTACGCAAACTTTTAGAGTTGCCCTATTCCAGAGTTGCCCTATTCCAGAGTCACATGCCCATCAAAGATGAGCCTGAAATTGAAGTGGCCATAGATGGTAGAGGACCTTAAAATTGTCTCCCTCCAACTTGATTTATGACACGAAGAGATCTTGATGCTGTGGCCAATGGGATCCCTGAGTGTAGACAGCATCTGAATCTATATCCATGCAGAACGAGATAAATATATTGCCATAGAAGAAGATGCTGGCACCAATTGTGTCTGTATGTGTTCGTTTTTGTTAGTAACTTCTTTTTTTTTTTTTTCCTTTTTTTTTTTTTTTGAGACAGAATCTCGCTCTTTTGCCCAGGCCAGAGTGCAGTGGCGCTATCTCGGCTCACTGTAAGCTCCACCTCCCGAGTTCACGCCATTTTCCTGCCTCAGCCTCCCGAGTAGCTGGGACTACAGGCGCCCGCCACCGCGCCCAGCTAATTTTTTTTTTTGTATTTTTTTAGTAGAGACGGGGTTTCACCGTGTTAGCCAGGATGGTCTCGATCTCCTGACCTCGTGATCCGCCTGCCTCGGCCTCCCAAAGTGCTGGGATTACAGGCTTTTTTTTTTTTTGACACAGAGTCTTGTTCTGTCGCCCAGGCTGGAGTGCAGTGGCATGATCTCAGCTCACCACAATCTCCGCCTCCTGGGTTCAAGCGATTCGCCTGCCTCAGCCTCCCGAGTAGCTGGGATTACAGGTGCGAGCCACTGTGCTCGGCTAATTTTTGTATTTTTTTTTTTTTTTTAGTAGAGACAAAGTTTTGCCATGTTGGCCAGGTTGGTCTTGAACTCCTGACCTCAGGTG
>NW_026664484.1:0-1838 GCF_009828535.3 Hylobates moloch | reverse complement strand
CCCCCATTGAGGGTGGATTTTTCCCACTAAATTCCCTGACTCATACATCAATCTCCTCTGGAAACACCCGGCAGACACACCCAGAAGTAATGCTTTACCAATTCTCTAGGTATTCTGTAATCCAGTCAGCACCTTAAATTAACCATGACAAGTCCAGCACCTTTCTAGTTGACACCTATATGTATCACCTTAAGCCATAACTAATCTTCAGATACAGACAATATCAAGGCAATTAGTTGGACCTAACATGATGCAACGATCCTGTGTGCAACCAGAACACACTATACTATTTTTCTTAAGAGTAGTAAAAATTTGCGGGTGATGTTTAGTCTTCTCCTGATACCCCATAACTTCAATACAAATATGTTAAATTACTATCACTTAACTGCTAACATCAAGTTAATACATTCTTGTGTTATGTGACAAAAGAAGAAGAGATAAATAAAAACAATGTTATTTGCCTAATATATTTATATATAACATGCAAATGTATTCTTAAAGTAGATAGGAAATACTAGTGACAATTTTAATCCTTGTTTCTGTAACTAGTCACCTAGTGCGTCTGGTATGTATGTATTTATTTATTTGCATTATTATTACTATTATTATTATTATTATTATTATTATTATTATTATTATTTTGAGACAGAGTCTCGCTCTGTCACCCTGGCTGGAGTGCAGTGGCCCGATCTCGGCTCACTGCAAGCACTGCCTCCCAGGTTCACACCATTCTCCTGCCTCAGCCTCCTGAGTAGCTGGGACCTCAGGTGCCTGCCACCACACCTGGCTAATTTATTTGTATTTTTAGTAGAGATGGAGTTTCACCGTGTTAGCCAGGATGGTCTTGATCTCCTGACCTCGTGATCCGCCTGCCTTGGCCTCCCAAAGTGCTGGGATTACAGGCCTGAGCCACCATGCCTGGCCCTGTCTGGTATTTATAACTCCCTTCAACTGCTACCCATTCTGTATTCTCTTTGTCTTCAGCAAGCCCCTCTGCTGGACCTGGGTCTTTACCTGGCAGGGTGATGCAAACCTTCAGTCCTGAAAGATCTTGAGCATTTGTATTCTTGTCTGGAATTGTTGTAATAATCCATTGAACTTAATAACGGGGCATAGTAATACTAAGACTTTGTTTTAGTCCATTTTCTGTTACTTAGAATACCTGAAACTGGGTAGTTGATAAAGTAAACACATGTATTTCATACAGTTATGGAGGCTGAAAAGTCTAAGGTTGAGAGGTTATATGTGGAGATATCCTGTTGCTGGTTGGGACTCTGAAGAGTTCTGAAGTCTACAGGGTATTGTACGGCAATGGAGTAGAGCTTGCTGACATGCAAAATCATGTCTCCCTTCTTATAAGCCACTCTTCTCTCATAGTAGACTATTCATCTTTAAATATTAATTTATTAATCCGTGAAAGGATTAATTCATTTATGGGGTCAAACTCTTTATGACCCAATCACCTTTTAAAGGTCTCACAATTCAATATTGCCATGTTAGGGATAAAATTTCAGCATAAATTTGGGAGGGAAGCAATATTCCAACCACAGGACTCCACTTCTGATTGTAAGAATCATGCCCTGTCACATACAAAAAGTTTATTTCATTCCGATAGTTCAAAGGCTTAAATTGTTCCAGCACCAACAGGAAGTTCCCAAATCTGAAGTCTCCTCTGTCAGCCCATGAAATCAAAACAAGTTATCTTCACACAAAATTCAGCAATTGGGTTGTTAATGGCCAATGGGTTCATGTTGGCTGCTGCCCAGATAGAGCCACTTTACCAAGATAGGAGAATTGCTGTAGAGAAAATTTTATACATGTAGAGCCGGCTAAAGGAG
>NW_026664483.1:361-1838 GCF_009828535.3 Hylobates moloch | reverse complement strand
TGCTTTGAACGTGTCCCAGAGATTCTAGTATGTTGTGTCATTGTTCTTGCTGGTTTCAAAGAACATCTTTATTTCTGCCTTCATTTCATTATGTACCCAATAGTCATTCAGGAGCAGGTTGTTCAGTTTCCATGTAGTTGAGCAGTTTTGAGTGAGTTTCTTAATCCTGAGTTCTAGTTTGATTGCACTGTGGTCTGAGAGAGAGTTTGTTATAATTTCTATTCTTTTACATTTGCTGAGGAGAGGTTTACTTCCAACTATGTGGTCAATTTTGGAATAGGTGTGGTGTGGTGCTGAAAAAAATGTATATTCTGTTGATTTGGGGTGGAGAGTTCTGTAGATGTCTATTAGGTCCACTTTGTGCAGAGCTGAGTTCAATTCCTGGATATCCTTGCTAACTTTCTGTCTCATTGATCTGTCTAATGTTGACAGTGGGGTGTTAAAATCTCTCATTATTATTGTGTGGGAGTTTAAGTCCCTTTGTAGGTCACTCAGGACTTGCTTTATGAATCTGGGTGCTCCTGTGTTGGGTGCATATATATTTAGGATAGTTAGCTCTTCTTGTTGAATTGATCCCTTTAGCATTATGTAATGGCCTTCTTTGTCTCTTTTGATCTTTGTTGATTTAAAGTCTATTTTATCAGAGACTAGGATTGCAACCCCTGCCTTTTTTTGTTTTCCATTTGCTTGATAGATCTTCCTCCATCCCTTTATTTTGAGTCTATATGTGTCTCTGTACGTGAGATGGGTTTCCTGAATACAACACACTGATGGGTCTTGACTCCTTATCCAGTTTGGCAGTCTGTGTCTTTTAATTGGAGCATTTAGTCCATTTACATTTAAAGTTAATATTGTTATGTGTGAATCTGATCCTGTCATTATGATGTTAGTTGGTTATTTTGCTCATTAGTTGATGCAGTTTCTTCCTAGCCTCAATGGTCTTTACAATTTGGCATGTTTTTGCAGTGGCTGGTACCGGTTGTTCCTTTCCATGTTTAGTGCTTCCTTCAGGAGCTCTTTTAGGGCAGGCCTGGTGGTGACAAAATTACTCAGCATTTGCTTGTCTGTAAAGTATTTTATTTCTCCTTCACTTATGAAGCTTAATTTGGCTGGATATGAAATTCTGGGTTGAAAATTCTTTTCTTTAAGAATGTTGAATATTGGCCCCCACTCTCTTCTGGCTTGTAGAGTTTCTGCCGAGAGATGAGCTGTTAGTCTGATGGGCTTCCCTTTGTGGGTAACCCGACCTTTCTCTCTGGCTGCCCTTAACATTTTTTCCTTCATTTCAACTTTGGTGAATCTGACAATTATGTGTCTTGGAGTTGCTCTTCTCGAGGAGTGTCTTTGTGGCGTTCTCTGTATTTCCTGAATCTGAATGTTGGCCTGTCTTGCTAGATTGGGGAAGTTCTCCTGGATAATATCTTGCAGAGTGTTTTCCAACTTGGTTCCATTCTCCCCGTCATTTTCAGGTACACCA
>NW_026664483.1:0-261 GCF_009828535.3 Hylobates moloch | reverse complement strand
GCATCGGCTACCGAGGCTTCTGTAATCTTCGCGTAGTTCTCGATACTTGGCTTTCAGCTCCATCAGCTCCTTTAAGTCCTTCTCTCCATTGGTTATTCTAGTTATCCATTCATCTAATTTTTTTTCAAAGTTTTTAACTTCTTTGCTATTGTTTTGAATTTCCTCTCGTAGCTCAGAGTAGTTTGATCGTCTGAAGCCTTCTTCTCTCAACTCGTCAAAGTCATCCTCCATCCAGCTTTGTTCCGTTGCTGGTGAGGAACT
>NW_026664482.1:0-1839 GCF_009828535.3 Hylobates moloch | reverse complement strand
ATTCCATTCCATTCCAGACTATTCTATTCTATTCTTTCTTACAACAAATTCTCAATTTGTCACCATGGCTCTATTGAAGTGGCATAATGTCAGCTCCTATTTTATTTCACCGTTTCATTCCATTGCATCCCATTCCATTGCATTGCATTTTATTCTGTTCCATTCCGTTCCATTCCATTACATTGCACTCCATTCCATTCCGTTCCATTCCGTTCCACTCCCTTCCATTCCCTTGCATTCCTTCCCATTCCACACTATTCTATTCTATTCTTTCTTACAACAAGTTCTCAATTTGTCACCGTGGCTGTATTGAAGTGGCGTAATGTCAGCTCATATCTTATTTTACCGTTTCATTCCATTGCATCCCATTCCATTGCATTGCATTGTATTCCGTTCCATTCCGTTCCATTCCATTACAGTGCACTCCATTCCATTCCATTGCATTCCATTCCACTCCCTTCCATTCCCTTGCAGTCCATTCCTTTCCACACTATTCTATTCTATTGTTTCTTTCAACATGTTCTCAATTTGTCACCGTGGCTGTATTGAAGTGGCATAATGTCAGCTCACATTTTATTTCACCGTTTCATTCCATTGCATCCCATTCCATTGCATTGCATTTTATTCCGTTCCATTCTGTTCCATTCCATTCCATTGCACTCCATTCCATTCCATTCCATTCCATTCCATTCCGTTCCACACCCTTCCATTCCCTTGCATTCCATTCCATTCCACGCCATTCTATTCTATTCTTTCTTACAACAAGTTCTCAATTTGTCACCCTGGTTGTATTGAAGTGGCATAATGTCAGCTCACATTTTATTTCCCCGTTTAATAACATTCCATTTCATTCCATTCCATTCAATTCCTCTCATTTCCACTCCCTCCCACTCCCTTCCTTTCTTCTCCCTTACACTCCACGCCATTGTGCCTTTGTCCATACCATTCCATTCCATTACTCTCCATGCTATTCCATTCCATTCCTCTGCATTTCATTGCATTCCCTTCCATTCCATTCCATTTCATTCCATTTCGTTCGATTCCATTCCATCACACTCCATTCCATTCCATTCCTTTCCGTTCCATTCATATCCACTCCATTCCATTCCATAGCGTTCCACTGTAATCCACTGCACTAGACAACCTTCCTTTCTTATCCATTCCACTCCACTGCGTTCCACTGTAATCCACTGCACTAGACAACCTTACTTTCTTCTCCATTCCACTCCACTGCTCTCCACTAGACATTTTTCCATTCCATTCCATTCCATTTCATTCCATTCCTTTGCATTCCATTCCATTCCATTTCTTTCCATTCCATTCCATTTCATCCCATTCCATTCTATTTCGTTCCATTCCATTCCATTCCTTTCCATTGAACTCCATTCCTTTCCATTCCATTCCTTTGCATTCCATTCCATTCCATTCTGTTGCATTCCATCCCATTCCATTTCGTACGATTCCATTCCATTGCACTCCATACCATTCCATTACATTCCAATCCATTGCATTCCATTCCATTCCATTCCGTTCCATTCCATTCAGTTGCATTCCATTCGATTCCACTCCATTCCATTCCACACTATACCATTCTATTCCTTTCTTTTAAACAGTTCTCAATCTGTCACCCTGGCTGGATTGCAATGGCACAATGTCACCTTCATTTCTTTCAAAAATTTCTCAATCTGTCACCCTGGCTGGATTGCAGTGTCACAATGTCTGCTCACATTTTATTTCCCCTTTCCATTCATATGCATTCCATTCCATTCCATTCCATTCCAATCCATTTCATTGCATTCTGTTCCATTCCGTTCCATTGCAGTCCATTCCATTCCATTC
>NW_026664481.1:0-1839 GCF_009828535.3 Hylobates moloch | reverse complement strand
GAAAATATGGATGCAGGGAGCCAAGATGGCCGAATAGGAACAGCTCCGGTCTCCAGCTCCCAGCCCGAGCGACACAGAAGACGGGTGATTTCTGCATTTCTGCTTGAGGTACCAGTTTCATCTCACTAGGGAGTGCCAAACAGTGGGTGCAGGAAACTCGGTGAAGCACACTATGCACAAGCCAAAGCAGGGCGAGGCATTTCCTCACTCAGGAAGCTCAAGGGGTCAGGGAGTTCCCTTTCCTAGTCAAAGAAAGGGGTAACAGACGGCAGCTGGAATATCAGGTTAGTCCCATCCTAATACTACGATTTTCCAACGGGCCTGGAAAACGGCACACTAGGAGATTGTGTCCCGCACCTGGTTCATAGGGTCCTATGCCCACAGAGTCTCCCTGATTGCTAGCACAGCAGTCTGAGATCAAGCTGCAAGGCGGCAGCGAGGCTGGGGGAGGGGCGCCCGCCATTGCCCAGGCTTGCTTAGGTAAACAAAGCAGCCAGGAAGCTCGAACTGTGTGGAGCCCACCACAACTCAAGGAGACCTGCCTGCCTCTGTAGGCTCCACCTCTGGGGGCAGGGCACAGACAAACAAAAACTCAGCAAGAACCTCCACAGACTTAAAGGTCCCTGTCTGACTGACAGCTTTGAAGAGAGTAGTGGTTCTCCCAGCACGCAGCTGGAGATCTGAGAACGGACAGACTGCCTCCTAAAGCGGGTCCCTCACCCCTGAGCAGCCTAACTGGGAGGCACCCCCCAAGTAGGGACAGACTGACACCTCACTCGGCCGGGTACTCCTCTGAGACAAAACTTCCAGAGGAACTATCAGACAGCTGAATTTGTGGTCTCACGAAAATCCGCTGTTCTGCAGCCACCACTGCTGACACCCAGCCAAACAGGGTCTGGAGTGGACCTCTAGTAAACTCCAACAGACCTGCAGCTGAGGGTCCTGTCTGGTAGAAGGAAAACTAACAAACAGAAAGGACATCCACACCAAAAACCCATCTGTACATCACCATCGTCAAAGACAGAAAGTAGATAAAACCACAAAGATGGGGAAAAAACAGGGCAGAAAAACTGGAAACTCTAAAAAGCAGAGCACCTCTCCTCCTCCAAAGGAACGCAGTTCCTCACCAGCAACAGAACAAAGCTGGATGGAGGATGACTTTGAAGAGTTGAGAGAAGGCTTCAGATGATCAAACTACTCTGAGCTATGAGAGGAAATTCAAAACAATAGCAAAGAAGTTAAAAACTTTGAAAAAAAATTAGAAGAATGCATAACTAGAATAGCCAATGGAGAGAAGGGCTTCAAGGAGCTGATGGAGCTGAAAGCCAAGTTTCGAGAACTACGCGAAGATTGCAGAAGCTTCAGTAGCAGATGCGATAAACTGGAAGAAAGGGTATCGCTGATGGAAGATGAAATGAATGAAATGAAGAGAGAAGGGAAGTTTAGAGAAAAAAAGAATAAAAACAAATCCACAAAGCCTCCAAGAAATTTGGGACTATGTGAAAACACCAAACCTACGTCTGATTGGTGTAGCTGAAAATGACGGGGAGAATGGAACCAAGTTGGAAAACACTCTGCAAGATATTATCCAGGAGAAATTCCCCAATCTAGCAAGGCAGGCCAACATTCAGATTCAGGAAATACAGAGAAAGCCACAAAGATACTCCTCGAGAAGAGCAACTCCAAGACACATAATTGTCAGATTCACCAAAGTTGAAATGCAGGAAAAGATGTTAAGGGCAGCCAGAGAGAAAGGTCGGGTTACCCACAAAGGGAAGCCCATCAGACTAACAGCTGATATCTCAGCAGAAACTCCACAAGCCAGAAGAGAGTGGGAGC
>NW_026664480.1:0-1839 GCF_009828535.3 Hylobates moloch | reverse complement strand
TCCAATTAAAAGACACAGACTGGCAAACTGGATAAGGAGTCAGGACCCATCAGTGTGCTGTATTCAGGAAACCCATCTCACGTGCAGAGACACACATAGACTCAAAATAAAGGGATGGAGGAAGATCTATCAAGCAAATGGAAAACAAAAAAAGGCAGGGGTTGCAATCCTAGTCTCTGATAAAATAGACTTTAAACCAACAAAGATCAAAAGAGACAAAGCAGGCCATTACATAATGGTAAAGGGATCAATTCAACAAGAAGAGCTAACTATCCTAAATATATATGCACCCAACACAGGAGCACCCAGATTCATAAAGCAAGTCCTGAGTGACCTACAAAGGGACTTAAACTCCCACACAATAATAATGGGAGATTTTAACACCCCACTGTCAACATTAGACAGATCAATGAGACAGAAAGTTAACAAGGATATCCAGGAATTGAACTCAGCTCTACACAAAGTGGACCTAATAGACATCTACAGAACTCTCCACCCCAAATCAACAGAATATACACTTTTTTCAGCACCACACCACACCTATTCCAAAATTGACCACATAGTTGGAAATAAAGCTCTCCTCAGCACATGTAAAAGAACAGAAATTATAACAAACTGTCTCTCAGACCACAGTGCAATCAAACTAGAACTCAGGATTAAGAAACTCACTCAAAACTGCTCAACTACATGGAAACTGAACAACCTGCTCCTGAATGACTATTGGGTACATAACGAAATGAAGGCAGAAATAAAGATGTTCTTTGAAACCAACGAGAACAAAGACACGACATACCAGAATCTCTGGGACACATTCAAAGCAGTGTGTAGAGGGAAATTTATAGCACTAAATGCCCACAAGAGAAAGCAGGAAAGATCCAAAATTGACACCCTAACATCACAATTAAAAGAACTAGAAAAGCAAGAGCAAACACATTCAAAAACTAGCAGAAGGCTAGAAATAACTAAAATCAGAGCAGAACTGAAGGAAATAGAGACACAAAAAACCCTTCAAAAAATTAATGAATCCAGGAGCTGGTTTTTTGAAAAGATCAACAAAATTGATAGACCGCTAGCAAGACTAATAAAGAAGAAAAGAGAGAAGAATCAAATAGATGCAATAAAAAATGAAAAAGGGGATATCACCACCAATCCCACAGAAATACAATCTACCATCAGAGAATACTACAAACACCTCTATGCAAATAAACTAGAAAATCTAGAAGAAATGGATACATTCCTGGACAAATACACCCTCCAAAGACTAAGTCAGGAAGAAGCTGAATCTCTGAATAGACCAATAACAGGTTCTGAAATTGTGGCAATAATCAATAGCTTACCAACCAAAAAGAGTCCAGGACCTGATGGATTCACAGCTGAATTCTACCAGAGGTACAAGGAGGAACTGGTACCATTCCTTCTGAAACTATTCCAATCGATAGAAAAAGAGGGAATCCTCCCTAACACATTTTATGAAGCCAGCATCATCCTGATACCAAAGCCTGGCAGAGACATAACCAAAAAAGAGAATTTCAGACCAATATCCTTGATGAACATTGATGCAAAAATCCTCAATAAAATACTGGCAAACCAAATCCAGCAGCACATCAAAAAGCTTATCCACCATGATCAAGTGGGCTTCATCCCTGGGATGCAAGGCTGGTTCAACATACACAAATCAATAAATGTAATCCAGCATATAAACAGAACCAAAGACAAAAACCACATGATTATCTCAATAGATGCAGAAAAGGCCTTTGACAAAATTCAACAACCCTTCATGCTAAAAACTCTCAATAAATTAGGTATTGATGGGACGTATCTCAAAATAATAAGAGCTAT
>NW_026664479.1:0-1839 GCF_009828535.3 Hylobates moloch | reverse complement strand
TTGTGGGCATTTAGTGCTATAAATTTCCCTCTACACACTGCTTTGAATGTGTCCCAGAGATTCTGGTATGTTGTGTCTTTGTTCTCATTGGTTTCAAAGAACATCTTTATTTCTGCCTTCATTTTGTTATGTACCCAGTAGTCATTTGGGAGCAGGTTGTTCAGTTTCCATGTAGTTGAGCGGTTTTGAGTGAGTTTCTTAATCCTGAGTTGTAGTTTGATTGCACTGTGGTCTGAGAGACAGTTTGTTATAATTTCTGTTCTTTTACATTTGCTGAGGAGTGCTTTACTTCCAACTACGTGGTCAATTTTGGAATAGTTGTGGTGTGGTGCTGAAAAAAATGTATATTCTGTTGATTTGGGGTGGAGAGTTCTGTAGATTTCTATTAGGTCCACTTTGTGCAGAGCTGAGTTCAATTCCTGGATATCCTTGTTAAGTTTCTGTCTCATTGATCTGTCTAATGTTGACAGTGGGGTGTTAAAATCTCCCATTATTATTGTGTGGGAGTTTAAGTCTCTTTGTAGGTCACTCAGGACTTGCTTTATGAATCTGGGTGCTCCTGTGTTGGGTGCATATATATTTAGGATAGTTAGCTCTTCTTGTTGAATTGATCCCTTTACCATTATGTAATGGCCTTCTTTGTCTCTTTTGATCTTTGTTGGTTTAAGGTCTATTTTATCACAGACTGGGATTGCAACCCCTGCCTTTTTTTGTTTTCTATTTGCTTGGTATATCTTCCTCCATCCTTTTATTTTGAGTCGATGTGTGTCTCTGCAAGTGAGATGAGTTTCCTGAATACAGCACACTGATGGGTCTTGACTCCTTATCCAATTTGCCAGTCTGTGTCTTTTAATTGGGGCATTTAGCCCATTTACATTTAAAGTTAATATTGTTATGTGTGAATTTGATCCTGTCATTATGATGCTAGTTGGTTATTTTGCTCATTAGTTGATGCAGTTTCTTCCTAGCCTCAGTGGTCTTTACAATTTGGCATGTTTTTGCAGTGGCTGGTACCGGTTGTTCCTTTCCATGTTTACTGCTTCCTTCAGGAGCTCTTTTAGGGCAGGCCTGGTGGTGAGAAAGTCACTCAGCATTTGCTTGTCTGTAAAGTATTTTATTTCTCCTTCACTTATGAAGTTTAGTTTGGCTGGATATGAAATTCTGCTTTGAAAATTCTTTTCTTTAAGAATGTTGAATATTGGCCCCCACTCTCTTCTAGCTTGTAGAGTTTCTGCCGAGAGATCCGCTGTTAGTCTGATGGGCTTCCCTTTGTGGGTAACTCGACCTTTCTCTCTGGCCGCCCTTAACATTTTTTCCTTCATTTCAACTTTGGTGAATCTGACAATTATGTGTCTTGGAGTTGCTCTTGTCGAGGAATATCTTTGTGGCTTTCTCTGTATTTCCTGAATCTGAATGTTGGCCTGCCTTGGTAGATTGGGGAAGTTCTCCTGGATAATATCTTGCAGAGTGTTTTCCAACTTGGTTCCATTCTCCCCGTCACTTTCAGGTACACCAATCAGACGTAGGTTTGGTCTTTTCACATAGTCCCATTTTTCTTCGAGGCTTTGTTCATTTCTTTTTATTCTTTTTTCTCTAAACTTCCCTTCTCGCTTCATTTCATTCATTTCATCTTCTATCGCTGATACCCTTTCTTCCAGTTGATCGCATCGGCTACCGAGGCTTCTGCAATCTTCACGTAGTTCTCGAAACTTGGCTTTCAGCTCCATCAGCTCCTTTAAGCCCTTCTCTGCATTGGTTATCTTAGTTATAGATTCATCTAATTTTTTTTCAGAGTTTTTAACTTCTTTGCCATTGGTTTGTATTTCTCCCGTAGCTCAG
>NW_026664478.1:0-1840 GCF_009828535.3 Hylobates moloch | reverse complement strand
AGAAATTTGATGAGAGAGAAATTTACAGCACTAAATGAATGGTACGTTAGAAACTTGGAAACAAATCAATAATATAAGTGCCCACCTCGACAACCTAAAAGAAAAAAAATAGCAAAATAAAGTAAGCAGAAAGGAAGAAATAATTAAGGTAAGAGTAGAAACAAAGCGAAAACAGAGAAACAATAAACAGTAAAGCAAAAAGCTGCTTCTTTGAAAACATAAATAAAACTGACACCCCTCTCTCAGCAATACGACCAAAAAAAAAAAAAAAAAAAAGAACAGACATAAATTACCAACATTAGTGATGTCACAGACTCTAAAGATATCAAAAAAGATAATTAGGAATTACTAGGAACAACTCTACACACATAAATTTGACAACTTGGGCAAAATGGACTTATTCCTCAAATAATACAAATTACTACAACCCACCAAATATAAAATAGATCATTTGAATAGCCCTACCACTATCAAGAAAACTGAGTTCATAATTCTAAGAATCCCCCCCCAAAAAAAAAAGAAATTACCAGACCCAAATGAATTCACTGGATAATTCCATCAAACATAAAAAAGAATTAACACAGACTCAAAACAATCTCTTCTGGAAACTAGAAGAGGAAAAACCTCCCAATTCATTTTAAGAAGCTAATATTAGCATGATATCGAAACTAAAGACAGTACAAACTACAGGACAATATACTTTATATACACAGACACAAAAATATTCAGTGAATCATTAGCAAGTAGAATTAAACAATATATAAAAAGAATTACACATCATTGCCAAGTAGTTTCATTGCAGGAATGCAAAGCTGGTTCAACAGTCAAAAATCAATGTAACCCACCCTATTAATAGGCTAAAGAACAAAAATTGCATGATTACAAATCAATTGATTTAGAAAAAGCAAATGACAGGTTGGGCACAGTGGCTTATGTCTGTAATCCCAGCACTCTGGGAGGCCGAGGCGGGCGAATCACGAGGTCAGGACATCGAGACCTTCCTGGCTAATATGGTCAAACCCCGTCTCTACTGAAAATGCAAAAAATTAGCTGGGTGTGGTGGCAGGCGCCTGTAATCCCAGCTACAGGAGGCTGAAGCAGGAGAATGGCGTGAACCTGGGAGGCAGAGCTTGCAGTGAGCCAAGATCGCACCACTGCACTCCAGCCTGGGCGACAGAACGAGACTCCGTCTCAAAAAAAAAAAAAAGAAAAGCAAATGACAAAACTCAATACTCATGCATAAAAAATTAGCCGGGCATGGTGGCAGATGGACGCCTGTAGTCCCAGCTACTTGGAGAGGCCGAGGCAGGAGAATGGCGTGAACACGGGAGGCAGAGCTTGCAGTGAGCCGAGATCGCGCCACTGCACTCCAGCCTGGGCAACAGAGCGAGACTCCGTCTCAAAAAAAAAAAAAAAAAAAATCAAAAAACAGTAACAAATGGGAACTTCATCACTTTGATAAGCAGCATTTACAAAACCTTACAAAACCTTAAGCTAAAACCTATGCTAACAACGTCAGAAAGGGTCCTCCTAGACCTACTTCACACAGCAGAGACAATTATTAAGAATGATTTAGATAGTCACTAACAGTTTACTCTTCTAAGAGATTACAACACCAAATGGCCAGCAAGCCCTTTTTGTTAGACAAAAAGAAAAGCTGTCATCTGTTAACACTCCCAGAAGGCTCACTATGAAATGTACACTTCTGAACTCCTGCTGAGGGCCTACATGCTGCAATGTTGAGAAGCAAGTGTCCAGAGGTCTCCTTGGAAACACTGCAAAAAAAATCTGACGGACTGATGAATAGAGGGACGAAAAGGTGGAGACAGCGGTGATAAAG
>NW_026664477.1:0-1840 GCF_009828535.3 Hylobates moloch | reverse complement strand
CACGCCCTGCACATTTATCTCAGGACTTAATGTAATATAAAATTAAAGTAAAATAAAAAACCAAAACCAAAAGAAAATAGAAAAACCAGTCAACCAACCAAATAAACAAATAAAAAACAGCAATTAAACCAATTTAGGTTGAATAGAAGAGAAAAAATAATTAAAGATATTGGGCCTTTTTATTTTCTCGTGGATTAAATTAACTTCTCCTAGGGATACCCAAACTCTGAACTAACATACAGTAGGATTTTTGTGAAACTTAAAGAGGTGTAATTATATTTCTATGGTGTGATGGTGAATTTTAGGTATGAGTCTGACTGGATTAACCAACACCTAGGGAACTGGTGCAGCATTGTTTCTGGGTGAGTCTGTGAAGGTGTTTCCAGAGGAGAGAGACATGTGAGTTGGTGAGCTGAGTGGGACCATCATCCCTCAACGTGAGTGGGCATCATTCAATCAGCTGGTAGCTCAGATAAAAGGAAAAGGCCAGAGAAAAGGCAATTTCCTCTTTCTTTCCCCTGAAGCTGGTTCTGAGGCTTTCAGCCTTGAGCTCAGTCAAGATACCCGCATCCTCAGGACATCAGCTTAAAGACAGCCTATATTTGGAACTGCTCAGACTCCATAATCAAGCAAACGAATTATCCTGATGAATTCCCTCTCGTGTAGAATCATGTGTAGCTTGAGGACAGATACATGTTCTGAGAAATGTGTAAGGAGGTTTTATTTACTTTTTGAGACGGAGACTCACTCTGTCACCCAGGCTGGAGTGCAGTGGTGCAATCTCGGCTCACTGCAACCTCCGCCTCCTGGGTCAAGCAGGTCTCCTGCCTTAGCCTCCTGAGTACCTGGGATTACAGGAACATGCCACTACACCCGGCAATTTTTTTTCTTTTTTCTTTTTTTTTGCCAGTAGAGATGAGGTTTTTCCCTGTTGGCCAGGCTGGACTTGAACTCCTGGCCTCAAGTGATCTGCCCGCCACGGCCTCCAAAAGTGCTGAGACTACAGGCATGAGCCACTGCACCTAGCCAGGCGGTTTTATTGTTTTGACATGATAGAATATACTTATACAAACCTAGGTGGTATAACCTGCTACACACCTATGATATACAGTACAGCCTACCGCTCCTAGACTACAAAACTGTACAGCATGTTCTGTACTGTATACTGTAGGCAATTGTAACACAGTGGTAATTATTTAGTATGTAAACATATTTAAATACAGAAAAGGTACTGTAAACATACTGGTATTATAATCTTATGTGACCACCATGTGTGGTTTGTGGTTGGCTGAAATGGCTCATGAATGTATCTCTACATGTATACATGTACATCCTATGATTCTGTCTGTCTGGACAGCCCTGACTAATACATAAACTATGGTCTTTGGCAATTTTAAGTCCTTTTCTTTACTCTCCTTTCTTTGATAACGCTGCTGAATTTTAGTGAAAGAAATGAAAAATCTTAGAATTGTAAATATTCTCCAGAGGTCATCTAAGTCATTTTAAGGAATTTTTCATCGTTTAATAAGATTAAGACTCAAGCGAGATGGCAACCACCATCACGTATCAAATTATATCTTATATATTTATTTGGTCAAAAAATTGTGTTTTGATTTCCAAACTAGGATGTTTCGGGGAGCTTTTCACTATTTTGCGACTCTCATCATTACCTTACTAATTTAAAGTTATGTCTAAATGCTGAATGAATGAATTAACATTCATTAACATCTTCTCAATTCAATTGTATAATATTAATACACTCATTACACATATATTTACACACACCTATGTGTACATACATGTATAAATATCAACTCCATATATTCATTATGCATACATA
>NW_026664476.1:510-1840 GCF_009828535.3 Hylobates moloch | reverse complement strand
CCATTGCATTCCATTAAATTCCTTTCCCTGCACTCCACTCCAATCCAGTCCACTGCATTCCATTCTATGACACTCGGATCCACTCCACTCCTTGACATTCCATTCCTTCACATTCAACTCCACTCCACTCCATTCCTTTCCATTCCATTCCAATCCACTCCACTCCACTGTACTCAATTCCTTTCTACTCCACTCCACTCCACTCCTTTGTACTCCATTCCAACACCCTGCACCCCCTACACTCCATTCCATTCTATTCCATTCCATTCCACGCCATTCCACTCCATTCCTTTCTATTCCACTCCACTACACTGCTTTCCAATACACTCCATTCCACTCCTTTCCATTCCATTCCATTACATTCTTTTCCACTCCATTCCCTACCTTTCCTCTCCATTGGACTCCACTCCACTCCAATCCCCTGCTTTCTATTCCATTCCTATCCATTACATTACACTACTCTCCAATCCTCTACTCTCCCCTCCATTCCATTGCATCCCATTTTATTGCACTCCATGCCACTCCACTACACCCCCGTCTGCACAAGTCCACTCTATTACATCCCATTCCACTTCACTACACTCCTCTCCTTTCCATTCTATTCCATTCCCTTCAACTCGAATCTACCCTACTCCACTCCACTCGTCTCCAGGCCTCTCCATTCCTTTCCTTCCCATTCCACTCCCCTCAGCTCCATTCCATTCCATTCCATTCCATTCCATTCCATTCCATTCCATTCCATTCCATTCCATTCCATTCCTTTCCATTCCGTTCCTCTCCACTCCACTCCACTCCATTGCTTTCTATTCCATTCCACCACACTGCTCTCCAATCTACTCTCTTCAACTCCATTCCACTAGAATCCATTGCATTCCATCCTCTTCTCTTCCATTCCATTCCACTCCATTCCACTCCACTGCAATACACCGAATTACATTCCTTTCCATGCCGCTTCATTCCATTCTATTCCATTCCACTCAAATCCAATCCACTCCACTCTGCTACTATGCACTCTTCTCTAATCCATTCCATTTCTTCCCATTCAACTACACTCTAATCTACTCCTTTCCATTTCATTCCATTCCATTCCACTTCACTCCACACCACTCGATTCCTTTCTACTCAATCCAATTGCACTCCACTCCAATCCACTGCACTTCATTCTATTTCATTCATCTCACATCCCCTGCACTCCACTCCACTCCATTGCATAGCACAGCCCTCCACACCACTCCACTCCGTTCCATTCCATTCCACTCCACACCACTCCAATCCACAGCCTTCTGTTTGATTCCATTCCACTCGAAGCCACTCCAATCCACACCACTCC
>NW_026664476.1:0-160 GCF_009828535.3 Hylobates moloch | reverse complement strand
TCAACTGCAATCCTCTCCACTCGACTACTCTCTACCCCATTCTACTCCTTCCCATACCACTCCATACCGTTCCTTTCCTTTTGATTCCATTCCACCCCATTCCACTCCACTCCATTCCTTTCTACTCCATTCCACTAAACTGCACTCCACTCCATTCCAC
>NW_026664475.1:0-1840 GCF_009828535.3 Hylobates moloch | reverse complement strand
GAATGCAGAAGCCTCAGGAGCCAATGTGATCAACTGGAAGAAAGGGTTATCAGTGATGGAAGATGAACTGAATGAAATGAAGCAAGAATGGAAGTCTAGAGAAAAAAGAGTAAAAAGAAATGAACACAGCCTCCAGGAAATATGGGACTATGTGAAAAGACCAAATCTATGTCTGATTGGTGTATCTGAAAGTGACGGGGAGAATGGAACCAAGCTGGAAAACACTCTGCAGGATATTATCCAGGAGAACTTCCCCAATATAGCAAGGCAGGACAACATTCAGATTCATGAAATACAGAGAACATCACAAAGATACTCGTTGAGAAGAGCAACTCCAAGACACATAATTGTTAGATTCACCAAAGTTGAAATGAAGTAAAAAATGTTAAGAGCAGCCAGAGAGAAAAGTTGGGTTACCCACAAAGGGAAGCCCATCAGAATAACAGCAGATCTCTCAGCAGAAACTCTACAAGCCAGAAGAGAGGGGGCGCCAATATTCAATATTTTTAAAGAAAATAATTTTCAACCCAGAATTTTATATCCAGCCAAACAAAGCTTCATAAGTGAAGGAAAATAAAATACTTTACAGACAAGCAAATGCTGAGAGATTTTGTCACCACCAGACCTGCCCTAAAAGAGCTCCTGAAGGAAGAACTAAACATGGAAAGGAACAACTGGTACCAGCCACTGCAAAATCATGCCAAATGTTAAAGATCATTGAGGCTAGGGAGAACCTGCATCAACTAATGAGCAAAATAACCAGCTAACATCGTTATGACAGGATCAAATTCACATATAACAATATTAACTTTATTTTTTATTTATTTTTTATTTTTTGAGATGGAGTCTCACTCTGTCACCCAAGCTGGAGTGCAGTGGAACAATCTTGGCTCACTGCAAGCTCTACCTCCTGGGTTCATGCCATTCTCCTGCCTCAGCCTCTCTGAGTAGATGGGACTACAGGCACCCACCACCACACCTGGCTAATTTTTTGTATTTTTAGTAGAGATGGGGTTTCACCGTGGTCTTGATCTCCTGACCTCGTGATCCACCTGCCTCAGCCTCCCAAAATGCTGGGATTACAAGTGTGAGCCACCGCGCCTGGCCAACAATATTAACTTTAAATGTAAATGGACTAAATGTTCCAATTAAAAGACACAGACTGGCAAATTGGATAAAGAGTCAAGACCCATCAGTGTGCTGTATTCAAGAAACCCATCTCACATGCAGAGACACATATAGGCTCAAAATAAAAGGATGGAGGAAGATCTACCAAGCAAATGGAAAACAAAAAAAGGGAGGGGTTGCAATCCTAGTCTCTGATGACAGACTTTAAACCAACAAAGATCAAAAGAGACAAAGAAGGTCATTACATAATGGTAAAGGGATCAATTCAACAAGAGCTAACTATCCTAAATATATATGCACCAAATACAGGAGCACCCAGATTCATAAAGCAAGTCCTTAGTGACCTACAAAGAGACGTAGACTCCCACACAATAATAATGGGAGACTTTAACACCCCACGGTCAACATTAGACACATCAATGAGACAGAAAGTTAACAAGGATATCCAGGAATTGAACTCAGCTCTGCACCAAGTGGACCTAATAGACATCTACAGAACTCTCCACCCCAAATCAGAAGAATATACATTTTTTTCAGCACCACACCTATTCCAAAATTGAATACATAGTTGGAAGTAAAGCTCTCCTCAGCAAACGTAAAAGAACATAAATTATAACAAACTGTCTCTTGGACCACAGTGCAATCAAACTAGAACTCAGGATTCAGAAACTCACTCAAAACCACTCAACTACATGGAAACTGAACAACCTGC
>NW_026664474.1:834-1841 GCF_009828535.3 Hylobates moloch | reverse complement strand
GATTTTTGTACATTGATTTTGTATCCTGAGACTTTGCTGAAGTTGCTTATCAGCTTAAGGAGATTTTGGGCTGAGACAATGGGGTTTTCTAGATATACAATCATGTCATCTGCAAACAGGGATAATTTGACTTCCTCTTTTCCTAATTGAATACCCTTTATTTCCTTCTCCTGCCTGACTGCCCTGGCCAGAACTTCCAGCACTATGTTGAATAGGAGTGATGAGAGAGGGCATCCCTGTCTTGTGCCAGTTTTCAAAGGGAATGCTTCCAGTTTTTGCCCATTCAGTATGATATTGGCTGTGGGTTTGTCATAGATAGCTCTTATTATTTTGAGATACGTCCCATCAATACCTAATTTATTGAGAGTTTTTAGCATGAAGGGTTGTTGAATTTTGTCAAAGGCCTTTTCTGCATCTCTTGAGATAATCATGTGGTTTTTGTCTTTGGTTCTGTTTATATGCTGGATTACATTTATTGATTTGTGTATGTTGAACCAGCCTTGCATCCCAGGGATGAAGCCCACTTGATCATGGTGGATAAGCTTTTTGATGTGCTGCTGGATTTGTTTTGCCAGTATTTTATTGAGGATTTTTGCATCAGTGTTCATCAAGGATATTGGTCAGAAATTCTCTTTTTTGGTTATGTCTCTGCCAGGCTTTGGTATCAGGACGATGCTGGCCTCATAAAATGAGTTAGGGAGGATTCCCTCTTTTTCTATCAATTGGAATAGTTTCAGAAGGAATGGTACCGGTTCCTCCTTGAACCTCTGGTAGAATTCGGCTGTGAATCCATCACGTCCTGGACTCTTTTCGGTTGGTAAGCTATTGATTATTGCCTCAATTTCAGAGCCTGTTATTGGTCTATTCAGAGATTCAACTTCTTCCTGGTTTAGTCTTGGGAGGGTGTATTTGTCGAGGAATTTATCCATTTCTTCTAGATTTTCTAGTTTATTTGCATAGAGGTGTTTGTAGTATTCTCTGATGGTAGATTGTATTTCTGTGGGATC
>NW_026664474.1:0-734 GCF_009828535.3 Hylobates moloch | reverse complement strand
TATCCCCTTTTTCATTTTTTATTGCATCTATTTGATTCTTCTCTCTTCTTTATTAGTTTTGCTAGCAGTCTATCAATTTTGTTGATCCTTTCAAAAATCCAGCTCCTCGATTCATTAATTTTTTGAAGGGTTTTTTGTGTCTCTATTTCCTTCAGTTCTGCTCTGATTTTAGTTATTTCTAGCCTTCTGCTAGCTTTTGAATGTGTTTGCTCTTGCTTTTCTAGTTCTTTTAATTGTGATGTTAGGGTGTCAATTTTGGATCTTTCCTGCTTTCTCTTGTGGGCATTTAGTGCTATAAATTTCCCTCTACAGAGTGCTTTGAACGTGTCCCAGAGATTCTGGTATGTTGTGTCTTTGTTCTCGTTGGTTTCAAAGAACATCTTTATTTCTGCCTTCATTTCATTATGTACCCAGTAGTCATTCAGGAGCAGGTTGTTCAGTTTCCATGTAGTTGAGCAGTTTTGAGTGAGTTTCTTAATCCTGAGTTCTAGTTTGATTGCACTGTGGTCTGAGAGACAGTTTGTTATAATTTCTATTCTTTTACCTTTGCTGAGGAGAGCTTTACTTCCAATTATGTGGTCAATTTTAGAATAGGTGTGGTGTGGTGCTGAAAAAAATGTATATTCTGTTGATTTGGGGTGGAGAGTTCTGTAGATGTCTATTAGGTCCACTTTGTGCAGAACTGAGTTCAATTCCTGGATATCCTTGTTAACTTTCTGTCTCGTTGATCTGTC
>NW_026664473.1:0-1841 GCF_009828535.3 Hylobates moloch | reverse complement strand
AGAAAAAGAAAGGAAGTTGAAAAAAACCGACAAGTATAACAAATATAAAACAATTATATATGTACATATGAATCCAGGTATATCAATAACCACTTTAAATGTGTATTATATAAATATACCAATAAAAGAAGACAAGGAGTGACAGAGTTGAACAAAAAAAACAAGACCCACCAATGTGTACAAGAAAACTATTTTTTTTATTCTCTCAAGAAAACTATTTTAAGTAGAAAGACACAGGTACATTAAATATAAAGGCATGAAAAAATATATGCCATTCTAGCCCTAATCAAAAGCCATATGAGGCTGGGCATGATGGCCCATGCCTGTAATCCCAGCTCTTTAGGAGGCCAAAGCTGGTGGATTGCCTGAGGTCAGGAGTTCAAGACCAGCCTGGCCAATATAGTGAAACCCCGTCTCTACTAAAAATACAAAAAAAAAAAAATTAGCCAGGCATGGTGGCATGCGCCTGTAGTCCCAGCTACTCGGGAGGCTGAGGCAGGAGAATCGTTTGAACGCAGGAGGCGGAGGTTGCAGTGAGCTGAGATCGTGCCACTGCACCCCAGCCTGGACAACAGAGTGAGACACTGTCACAAAAAAAAAAAAAAAAAAAATTGGTCTTAGCTACAGGTGGAGGGGGGGCATTGGCCTTGGGGCCTCTCTGCCATGGTCAAAACTATTCTCTTACCCTTCTATGCTTTACATGGATATTTAAAAACAAAATACTCATGTTTGATGAATCCAGGAAAATCACTCAAATTCAGTGTTTATGTCTATGGATGGGAAGGAAACTGTAAGGCACTTACATTTTATAGCGCAACAGGAAAAGCCCAAATACCTATCCCTTCCAGACAATGAATGTCATTTAATTACTATTTCCCATGATAGTGAAATGCCTAACCGTGTTTTTACTTTAACCTGTTACTTTAAATTTTATCCTGCTTGTCTCTTTAAATCACCTAGCCCTGCTTCTCCTGTAAATAAGACTCTCTCTAGCTAGGAAAGCCGACAAACTCCAATTGACCCCTTAATTTACAAGACACTAGGGCTCCTCACCCAACCCCCTTTCCTGAGGAGTTGGCTTGGGTAAACAGATCCTCAGCATTTCAAAGGAGCCCAATGAACTGATAAGGTACCAACACCAACAATGTATGAAGTTCCCAGGAATTTTCTCCAAGAGATAACAACATAAAACCTTGAGTTCGTGTCCGGCATAAACCCTGTATCTAAGTATAATGAAAGATTTAGAACCTTGCACCTGGTACCATTGCTCTTCTTGTAACCATTTGTCTTTTAAGTTGTTTATCATTCTGTAACCATTTTGATTCTTTTGATTCTTGCATGTTTTTACTTCTGTAGAATTATTACTTTTGAGTCCCCCCCCCTTCCTAAACCTAGGTATAAAAGTTAATCGAGCCCCTTCCTCGTGGCCGAGAGAATTTTGAGTATTAGCTGTCTCTTTGGCCGCCGGCTTAATAAACGACTCTTAATTAGTCTCCAAGTGTGGCGTCTTATTAACTCGCTGGTTACAACAATTGTAAGTGATATAGTAAAAAAAATTATATTTTATTTCTTTAGCTGTTGGAAAGTCCTGTCCCACAGAATTTAGCATTCATCTGTCAAACCCATATAGAACAGATTTCTCCATTGTCCCAAAATCTCCACCCTTTTAAAAAGGAGAAGTGCGCTTTTGTTAAATCTGTTTAATTCAATGAACCTACTACACTTTCTTGTAAAAATGTATTCCTTTTTTGCAGCCATAATGGAAGAGGGTTTTTTCCTTGGTAGTAGTTATACTACTAAGTCCTGAAATTCCATCTGAAATCATCCAAAACACAAACACA
>NW_026664472.1:0-1841 GCF_009828535.3 Hylobates moloch | reverse complement strand
AGGGACCTACAGTGGAAAAAGGAATATCTTCAAATAAAAACTACACGGAAGCATTCTGTGAAACTTCTTTCTGTTCTCTGCATTCAACTAACAGAGTTGAAGCTTTCTTTTCATAGAGCAGTTCTGAAACACTCTTTCTGTAGAAACTGCAAGTGGACATTGTGAGCACTAAGGTTATTATAGTGGAAAAAGGAATATCTTCAAACAAAAACTACACAGAAGCATTCTGTGCAACATCTTTCTGTTCTGTGCATTCAACTAACAGAGTTGAAGATTAGTTTTGATTGAGCAGTTCTGAAACACTCTTTCTGTAGAAACTGGAAGAGGGTATTTTGAGCACTAGGGGGCCTTTAGTGGAAAAAGGAATATCTTCAAATAAAAAGTACACAGAAGCATTCTGTGAAACTTCTTACTGTTCTGTGCATTCAACTAACAAGTTGAAGCTTAGTTTTGATTGACCAGTTCTGCAACACTGTTTCTGTAGAAACTGCAAGGGGACATTCGGAGCACAAAGGGGCCTATAGTGGAAAAAGGAATATCTTCAAATAAAAACTACACAGAAGCATTCTGTGAAACTTATTTCTGTTCTGTGCATTCAACTAAGAGAGTTGAAGCTTACTTTTGATAGAGCAGTTCTGAAACACTCTTTCTGTAGAAACTACAAGTAGACATTCTGAGCGCCAATTGGCTTATAGTGGAAAAAGGAATATCTTCAAATAAAAACTACACAGAATCATTTTGTGAAACTTCTTTCTGTTCTGTGCATTCAACTAACGGAGTTGAAGCTTAGTTTTGATTGAGCAGTTCTGAAACACTGTTTCTGAAGAAACTGCACGGGGACATTAGGAGAACGAAGGGGCCTATAGTGGAAAAAGGAATATCTTCAAATAAAAACTACACAGAAGCATTCTGTGAAACATCTTTCTGTTCTGTGCATTCAACTAACAGAGTTGAACCTTACTTTTGATAGAGCAGTTGTGAAACACTCTTTCTGTAGAAACTGAAGTGGGACATTCGGAGCGCTAAGGGGCCTATAGAGGAAAAAGGAATATCTTCAAATAAAAACTACACCGAAGCATTCTGTGAAACTTCTTTCTGTTTTCTGCCTTCAACTAGCAGAGTTGAAGCTTACTTTTGATAGAGCAGTTCTGAAACACTCTTTCTGTAGAAACCGCAAGTGGACATTCTGAGCGCTAAGGGTATTATAGTGGAAAAAGGAATATCTTCAAATAAAAACTACACAGAAGCATTCTGTGCAACTTTTTCTGTTCTGTGCATTCAACTAACAGAGTTGAAGCTTAGTTTTGATTGAGCATTTCTGCAACACACTTTCTGTAGAAACTGGAAGAGGATATTTTGAGTACTAGTGGGCCTTTATTGGAAAAAGGAATATCTTCAAATAAAAAATACACAGAAGCATTCTGTGAAACTACTTACTGTTCTGTGCATTCAACTAACAGAGTTGAAGCTTACCTTTGATTGCGCAGTTCTGAAACACTGTTTCTGTAGAAACTGCAAGGGGACATTCAGAGCACAAAGGTGCCTATACTGGAAAAAGGAATATCATCAAATAAAAACTACACAGAAGCGTTCTGTGAAACTTCTTTCTGTTCTGTGCATTCAAGTAAGAGAGTTGAAGCTTACTTTTGATAGAGCAGTTCTGAAACACTCTTTCTGTAGACACTGCAATTAGACATTCTGAGCGCTAAGGGGCATATAGTGAAAAAAGGAATATCATCAAATAAAAACTACACAGAAGCATTTTGTGAAACTTCTTTCTGTTCTGTGCATTCAACTAACGGAGTTGAAGCTCACTTTTGATTGAGCAGTTCTGAAACACT
>NW_026664471.1:0-1841 GCF_009828535.3 Hylobates moloch | reverse complement strand
CAAAAACCTGGTGTGAAGTCAGCTGCACCTGTGCAGCAGGGATGCCGGCCACAGCTGGGCATGCGCAGTCACACCCCCGCCCCAGCCCCGCCCCGCCCACCCCCTCCTTCGGCGGGATCTGGAACTGCAGCTGGCGGAGGGCTCCGAGACCAGGCCTGCCTGGGGCCGCGGCCTCCTGCGCGTTAACCAGCGGAGCCCCGGGGACTGCTGGTGAGGGCAGGAGCAAAGGCGCCTCGCTCGACTGAGGGGCAGGGCTGGCCTAGACACAGGACTGCAGGTTCTTTTCCCACAAGGAGGCAGCAGGGAAGCAGCAGCCAGATCAGGTGGGAGGGTTTGACTCTGGGCCCTGGCGCGGTGGCTCACGCCTGTAATCTCAGCACTTTGGGAGGCCAAGGTGGACGGATCACCTGAGGTCAGGAGTTCGAGACCAGCCTGACCAACATGGCAAAACCCCATCTCTACTAAAAATGCAAAAATCAGCTGGGCGTGGTGGTGCGTGCCTGTAGTCCCAACTACTTGGGAGGCTGAGGCAAGAGAATCGCTTGAACTCGGGAGAAGGACGTGGCAGTGAGCTGAGAACGCACCACTGCACTCCAGCCTGGGCGACAAATGACACTCCATCTCAAAACATAAAAATATAAAAAATGTTTGGCTTTGGAAACCATGCCCTGCTGCTTAACCTGCTGCATCCCAGGGCAGCTTCCTTATCATCTCTAAGCTGCGGTTTTCTCATCTTCGAAATGGCTCTAATGCCCCTTGTGGCTCCTTTGGGTTTCAGAGTTTGTAATATAGCGCCTTTATTCTCCACACACAGCAGGCACTCACAACTCTCCTTTTCCACTGTCCCCTCTTCCCTGGTCTCTGATCTCTCTCTTTACAAAGGGAGCCATCCTAATTCCTGGACCCCTTGCAGTGTCTTGCCCAGCTTGGGTTCCCCAGCACTGTCATCCACCTCCTGACCGCAGCCCTATGCACCTGCAGCGGGGCCCACTGGGCAGGTGCTGGCACTGGCCTCCATGGTCACAGTAGCCCCTACTGCACGGGGACACGCAGGTGAAGCCACTCTGGGGGCTGTAGACCAGGTCGTAGCCCCTGTAGCCATCGCATTTGAAGTAAGCCTTCAGTGTGCTCACGTTCACTGTTGGGAAGGACACAGATTAACACAGAAAGCAACTGATGAACACTAAATCAATACCTTTTCAGCCACGAATTCCTTTTCGGGTGTTTATCCTGAGAAATAATTAAAGAAGTGCACAGATACATATGCCCCTGGACATTCAGATCAGCGTGGTGGATAATAGTAACAACATTTCAGAAGTGGGGTCTGGTTAAATAAACTACTGCACATCCTTACCAAGGGATGGTGGTTCCTATGGAAAAAGTTTCCTAGGGAAAAAGGTTCCTATGGAAAAAGGTTCCTAGGGAAAATGCTTTCCTGAAGAGCACATGCTTTGAAGGTGGCCAGACCTGGGTGGAAACTGAAACTCTGTTAGTAACTAGATGTGTAATTCAGGGAACACTCTTTCACTCTTTCAGCTTCAGTTTCCTTATCTTCAAAAGGAAATGATCATAATAGCACTTATGCTGCTGTGAGATTTAAATGAGATAATGTGTCCACAGTACTCAGTACACTGCCTGACACACAGTAAGCACTCAAAAAATGGTAATGATTATTATAACATATTTTAAAATATGACACTATATTCAAACATACCATTATAATACGTCAAATGGGAATATGGACACAATATATGAGACAACCTGTTCACAGTTGTTGAACGAGCAGGTTATCCAACATTAGGAATGATTTGATCCTTCAATAAAAAATCGATGTGTGAAGG
>NW_026664470.1:0-1841 GCF_009828535.3 Hylobates moloch | reverse complement strand
AGGGCACATTGATTGGTCTCTAGTACACATGGCTCCTACTGCAAATGGTCTCTAAATGACTTCTTCAGTTGCTCATAAAAAAAGTCACCCTCTGCTCCAGTTGTGGTGAAGAAGTGTGGATTGGACCTGGTGAGCCACGGTAAGACTAACTGCTAAACTTTATGAATGATGAGTGGATTTGCACGTATAATCTTGACTGTACTAAATTTTTTATTTTATCCACTGTCTTTGAAAACCTAACTCTTCACTAAGAACTGACTTTCCTGTACTTGTTGTTGACTCTAAGTACATTTCCAATTCCACATAGTCCAAAGATGGTGTGCTGAAAAATCTCTCAAAAGAAAAATGCTAAGAATACAGGCATAGTTATACAGCAAATTTTGCAGAATTAACACAAATTGCACTTGTAGGTATGAAGCACAAAACATTTTCATGGGTAAAGAAAAAAGTGTACTTCATTCTAGTAGAGGCTGCAGGATGAAGCCGATCAAGCTGCTTGCCCAGCCAGACCTTGGGCTCTTACCTGCTTTGTGTTAGAGTCAACTCTGATGGAGTCTGTATCTCAGTCATCTTTGTTTTTGACATGGAATCTCGCTCTGTCTCCCAGGCTGGAATGCAGTGGTGTGATCTCAGCTCATGCAACATCTGCCTCCTGGGTTCAAGCTATTCTCCTGCCTCAGCTTCCCAAGGAGCTGGGACTACATGTGCATGCCACCATGCCTGGCTAATTTTTGTATTTTTAGTAGAGATGTTTCATCATGTTGGCCAGGCTGTCCTCAAACTCCTGACCTCAAGTGATCTGCCTGCCCTGGCCTCCCAAAGTGCTGGGATGACAGGCATGAGCCACCATGCCCGACCTCAATCATCTTTTTATCCTCCACACCCGGCAAGTTCTAGACACACTGTGGTTCCATACAAGTTTGTTGAATAAACAGGAGACAGACAGTGGGAACTCTGGAAGTAGAGAAGATTTCAGAAATTGTGCCTATTTCCCAGAAACTGTGGCCCAATTCCTCAGTCTTGCCAGAGTTTCCCTATCTCAACTCAAACCTTATGTGTGGGCCCAGGCACAGTGGCTCACACCTGTAATCCCAACGCTTTAGGAGGCTAAGGTGGGCAGATCACTTGAGGCCAGGACTTTGAGACCAGCCTGGCCAACATGGTGAAACCTCATCTCTACTAAAAATACAAAAATTAGCCAGGCATGGTGTTGTGCACCTGTGGTCCCAGCTACTCGGGGGGCTGAGGCACAAGCATTGCTTGAACCCAGGAGGCGGAGGTTGCAGTGAGTCAAGATTATGCCACTGTACTCTAGCCCGGGCAATAAAGCAAGACTGTCTCAAAAGAAAAAAAAAAACCCTTTATGTGTGGGCCTTCTTACAGAATTAATGTTTATACGGACAAAATGTACATGGGTGTATGTTAAGAGCATGAGTCATCCACCAGATTTTAGCAAAGTCCATTTAGAAAGCTCAGTGCTTTGGGCTTCCACTTGCTTTGCTGCCTCTGTCCTCAGAAGGAGGCTTCATCCTTCCATGTAACCAGCAAATCCTTTATGCAGAGAGGTACACGACACACTCCTATCCTTGGCTATGACACCTTGAAAGGCTCTTCTTGGTGGCCCCTGGTGCTCATCTCAGAGTAGTTCAAATTAAGATGATCAGCTTTCATGCCAATCACTCTACAAATCACTCCTGTTATGACCAATTTTCCTAAATGCTTTATTGAATTATTACTTAAAGAAATGTGCACATAGAAGAGGTCAACACAGTACTTTTCTTACAAACTGAACATACTGGCCAGGCGCAGTGGCTCATGCCTGCATCCCAGCACTTTGGGAG
>NW_026664469.1:0-1841 GCF_009828535.3 Hylobates moloch | reverse complement strand
GTCCTTGTGATAGTTTGCTGAGAATGATGGTGTCCAGCTTCATCCATGCCCCTACAAAGGACATGAACTCATCATTTTTTATGGCTGCATAGTATTCCATGGTGTATATGTGCCACATTTTCTTAATCCAGTCTATCGTTGTTGGACATTTAGGTGGGTTCCAAGTCTTTGCTATTGTGAATAGTGCCACAATAAACATACGTGTGCATGTGTCTTTATAGCAGCATGATTTATACTCCTTTGGGTATATACCCAGTAATGGGATGGCTGGGTCAAATGGTATTTCTAGTTCTAGATCCCTGAGGAATCGCCACACTGACTTCCACAATGGTTGAACTAGTTGAGAGTCCCACCAAAAGTGTAAAAGTGTTCCTATTTCTCCACATCCTCTCCAGCACCTGTTATTTCCTGACTTTTTAATGATCGCCATTCTAACTAGTGTGAGATGGTATCTCATTGTGGTTTTGATTTGCATTTCTCTGATGGCCAGTGATGATGAGCATTTTTTCATGTGTTTTTTGGCTGCATAAATGTCTTCTTTTGAGAAATGTCTGTTCATATCCTTCACCCAGTTTTTGATGGGGTTGTTTTTTTTTTCTTGTAAATTTGTTGGAGTTCATTGTAGATTCTGGATATTAGCCCTTTGTCAGATGAGTAGATTGCAAAAATTTTCTCCCATTCTGTAGGTTGCCTGTTCACTCTGATGGTAGTTTCTTTTGCTGTGCAGAAGCTCTTTAGTTTAATGAGATCCCATTTGTCAATTTTGGCTTTTGTTGCCATTGCTTTTGGTGTTTTAGACATGAAGTCCTTGCCCATGCCTATGTCCTGAATGGTATTGCCTAGGTTTTCTTTGAGGGTTTTTATGGTTTTAGGTCTAACATTTAAGTCTTTAATCCATCTTGAATGAATTTTTGTATAAGGTGTAAGGAAGAGATCCAGTTTCAGCTTTCTACATATGGCTAGCCAGTCTTCCCATCACCATTTATTAAATAAGGTAGCCTTTCCTCATTTCTTGTTTTTATCAGGTTTGTCAAAGATCAGATAGTTGTAGATATACAGCATTATTTCTGAGGGCTCTGTTCTGTTCCATTGGTCTATATCTCTGTTTCGGTACCAGTACAATGCTGTTTTGGTTACTGTAGCCTTGTAGTATAGTTTGAAGTCAGGTAGCGTGATGCCTCCAGCTTTGTCCCTGTTTGCAGATGACATGAGTGTATATCAAGAAAACCCCATTGTCTCAGCCCCAAATCTCCTTAAGCTGATAGGCAACTTCAGCAAAGTCTCAGGATACAAAATCAATGTGCAAAAATCACAAGCATTCTTATACACCAATAACAGACAAACAGAGAGCCAAATCATGAGTGAACTCCCATTCACAATTGCTTCAAAGAGAATAAAATACCTAGGAATCCAACTTACAAGGGACGTGAAGGACCTCTTCAAGGAGAACTACAAACCACTGCTCAATGAAATAAAAGAGGATACAAACAAATGGAAGAACATTCCATGCTCATGGGTAGGAAGAATCAATATCGTGAAAATGGCCACACTGCCCAAGGTAATTTATAGATTCAATGCCATCCCCATCAAGCTACCAATGACTTTCTTCACAGAATTGGAAAAAACTACTTTAAAGTTCATATGGAACCAAATAAGAGCCCTCATTGCCAAGTCAATCCTAAGCCATAAGGTTAAATTATGTTCTTTAGGGATCAGAATTTGTCAATTCCTTTGCATTTTCTTTTTTTTTCTTTTAGAATGAATTGAAAAGGAAACCAGTCACTATCGAAATTTGTTTTGGAAACCTGCTTTCAAGTGCCAGCCGGAGTTCTGTGAAGTAT
>NW_026664468.1:0-1841 GCF_009828535.3 Hylobates moloch | reverse complement strand
CTACAGAAAGAGTGTTTCAGAACTTCTCAATCAACCATAAGGTTCAACACTTTTAGTTGAATGCACAGAAGAGAAAGCAGTATGGCAGAATGATTCTGTGTAGTTTTTATTGGAAGATATTCCTTTTTCCACTATAGGCCCCTTACCGCTCTGAATGTCCCCTTGCAGTTTCTACAGAAAGAGTGTTTCAAAACTCCTCAATCAAAAGTAAGGTTCATCTCTGTTAGTTGAATGCACAAATGAGAAAGAAGTTTCGCCCAATGCTTCTGTGTAGTTTTTATTTGAAGATATACCTTTTTCCACTATAGGCCCCTTAGCGATCTGAATCTCCACCTGCAGTTTCTACACAAAGAGTGTTTCAGAACTTAACAATCAAAAGTAAGTTTCAACTCTGTCAGTTGAATGCACAGAACAGAAAGAAGTTTATCAGAATGATTCTCTGCAATTTTTATTTGAAGATACTCCTTTTTCCACTATAGGCCACTTAACGCCCGCAATTTCCGCTTGCAATTTCTACAGAAAGAGTGTTTCAGAACTTCTCAATCAACAGTAAGGTTCAACTCTGTTAATTGAATGCACAGAACAGAAAGAATTTTGGCAGAATGATTCTGTGTAGTTTTTATATGAAGTTATTCCTTTTTTCACTATAGACCCCTTAGCGCTCCGAATGTCCCCGTGCAGTTTCTACAGAAGAGTGTTTCAAAACTCCTCAATCAAAAGTAAAGTTCAACACTGCCAGTTGAATGCACGGATCAGAAAGAAGTTTCGCAGAATGCTTCTGTGCACTTTTTATTTGAAGATATTCCTTTTTCCACTATAGGCCCCTTAGAACTCCGAATGTCGGCTTGCAGTTTCTACAGAAAGAGAGTTTCAGAGCTTCTCAGTCAAAAGTAAGATTCAAATCTGTTAGTTGAAGGCACAGATCAGAAAGAAGTTTCACAGAATGCTTCTGTGTAGTTTTTATTTGAAGATATTCCTTTTTCCACTATAGGCCCCTTAGTGCTCCGAATGTCCGCTTGCAGTTTCTAGAGAAAGAGAGTTACAGAACTTCTCAATCAAAAGTAAGTTTCAACTCTGTTAATTGAGTGCACGGGACAGAAAGAAGTTTGGCAGAATGCTGCTGTGTAGTTTTTATTTGAAGATATACCATTTTACACTATGATCCCCTTAGCGCTCCGAATGTCCGCATGCAGTTTCTACAGAAAGAGAGTTTCACAACTTCTCAATCAATAGTAAGGTTCAACTATGCTAGTTGAATGGAAAGATCAGAAAGAAGTTTCGCAGAATGCTTCTGTGTAGTTTTTATTTGAAGATGTTCTTTTTCCACTATAGGCCCTATAGCGCTCCGAGTGTCCGCTTGCAGTTTCTACAGAAAGAGTGTTTCAGAGCTTCTCATTTAACAGTAGATTTGAACTCTGTTAGTTGAATGCACAGAACAGAAAGAAGTTTGGCAGAATGAATATGTTGACTTGTGATTTGAAGATACAACTTTTTCCACTATAGGCCCCTTAGCGCTCTGAATGCCCCCTTGCAGATTCTACAGAAAGAGTGATTCAAAACTCCTCAATCAAAAGTATCGTTCAGCTCTGCTAGTTGAATGCACAGATCAGAAAGAAGTTTCGCAGAATGCTTCTTTGTAGTTCTTATTTGAAGATATTCCTTTTGACACTATAGGCCCATAACACTCCGAATCTCCACTTGCAGTATCTACAGAAAGAGAGTTTCAGAGCTTCTCAATCAAAACTAAGGTTCAAATCTGTCAGTTGAATGCACAGATCAGAAAGAAGTTTCGCAGAATGCTTCTGTGTAGTTTTAATTTGCAGATATTCCTTTTTCCACTA
>NW_026664467.1:0-1842 GCF_009828535.3 Hylobates moloch | reverse complement strand
ATAACTGCTCTATCAAACGTAAGCTTCAACTCTGTGAGTTGAATGCACAGAACAGAAAGAAGTTTCACAGCACGTTTCTGTGTAGTTTTTATTTGAAGATATTCCTTTTTCCACTGTAGGCCTATTAGCGCTCAGATTGTCCCCTTGCTGTTTCTATAGAAAGAGTGTTTCATAACTGCTGTATCAAAAGTAAGCTTCAACTCTGTTAGTTAAATGCACAGAACAGAAAGAAGTTTCACAGAATGCTTCTGTGTAGTTTTTATTTGAAGATATTCCTTTTTCCCCTGTAGTCCCTTTAGTGCTCCAAATGTCCCCTTCTAGTTTCTACAGAAACAGTGTTTCAGAACTGCACAATCAAAAGTAAGCTTCAACTCTGTTAGCTGAATGCACGGAACAGAAAGAAGTTTCACAGAATGCTTCTGTGTCGTTTTTATTTGAAGATATTCCTTTTTCCACTATAAGCCCCTTAGCGCTCAGAATGTCCTCTTGCAGTTTCAACAGAAAGAGTGTTTCAGAACTGCTCTATCAAAAGTAAGCTTCAACTCTGCTAGTTCAATGCAGAGAACAGAAAGAAGTTACACAGAATGATTCTGTGTAGTTATATTTCAAGATATACCTTTTTTCACTCTAGGCCCCTTAGTGCTCCGAATGTCCCCTTGCAGTTTCAACAGTAAGAGTGTTTCAGAAATGCTCTATCAACAGTAAGCTTCAACTCTGTTACTTGAATGCACATAACAGAAAGCAGTTTCACAGAATGCTTCTGAGTAGTTTTTATTTGAAGATATTCCTTTTTCCACTGTAGGCCCCTTAGCGCTCAGAATGTCGGCTTGCAGTTTCTACAGAAAGAGTGTTTCATAACTGCTCTATCAAACATAAGCTTCAACTCTGTGAGTTGAATGCACAGAACAGAAAGAAGTTTCACAGAACGTTTATGTGTAGTTTTTATTTGAAGATATTCCTTTTTCCACTGTAGGCCCCTTAGCGCTGAGAATGTCCAAATGCAGTTTCTACAGAAAGAGTGTTTTATAACTGCTCTATCAAAACTAAGCTTCAACTCTGTCAGTTGAATGCACAGAAGAGAAAGAAGTTTCAAAGAATGCTTCTGTGTAGTTTTTATTTGAAGATATTCCTTTTTCGACAATAAGCACCTTAGCGCTCAGAATGTCCTCTTGCAGTTTCTACAGAAACAGTGTTTCAGAACTGCTCTATCAAAAGTAAGCTTCAACCCTGTTAGTTGAATGCACAGAACAGAAAGAAGTTTCACAGAATGCTTCTGTTTCGTTTTTATTTGAAGATATCCCTTTTTCCACTATAAGCCCCTTAGCGCTCAGAATGTCCACTTGCAATTTCAACAGAAAGAGTGTTTCAGAACTGCTCTATCAAAAGTAAGCTTCAACTCTGCTAGTTCAATGCAGAGAACAGAAAGGAGTTTCACAGAATGATTCTATGTAGCTTCTATTTCAAGATATACATTTTTCACTCTAGGCCCCTTAGCGCTCCGAATGTCCCCTTGCTGTTTCTACAGAAAGAGTGTTTCAGAAATGCTCTATCAAAAGTAAGCTTCAACTCTGTTAGTTGAATGCACATAACAGAAAGCAGTTTCACGGAATGCTTCTGAGTAGTTTTTATTTGAAGATATTCCTTTTTCCACTGTAGGCCCCTTAGCGCTCAGAATGTCCGCTTGCGGTTTCTACAGAAACAGTGTTTCATATCTGCTCTATCAAACATAAGCTTCAACTCTGTGAGTTGAATGCACAGAACAGAAAGAAGTTTCACAGAACGTTTCTGTGTAGTTTTTATTTGAAGATATTCCTTTTTCCACTGTAGGCCCATTTGTGCTCC
>NW_026664466.1:0-1842 GCF_009828535.3 Hylobates moloch | reverse complement strand
GAAACTCTAAAAAGCAGAGCACCTCTCCTCCTCCAAAGGAACGCAGTACCCTCACCAGCAACGGAAGAAAGCTGGACAGAGGATGACTTTGACGAGTTGAGAGAAGAAGGCTTCAGACGATCAAACTACTCCGAGCTACGGGAGGAAATTCAAAACAATAGCAAAGAAGTTAAAAACTTTGAAAAAAAATTCGACAAATGGATAACTAGAATAACCAATGGAGAGAAGGGCTTAAAGGAGCTGATGGAGCTGAAAGCCAAGTATCGAGAACTACAAGAAGATTGCAGAAGCCTCGGTAGCAGATGTGATCAACTGGAAGAGAAAGGGTATCGCTGATGGAAGATGAAATGAATGAAATAAAGCGAGAAGGGAAGTTTAGAGAAAAAAGAATAAAAAGAAATGAACAAAGCCTCCAAGAAATTTGGGACTATGTGAAAAGACCAAACCTACGTCTGATTGGTGTACCTGAAAATGACGGGCAAAATGGAACCAAGTTGGAAAACACTCTGCAAGATATTATCCAGGACAACTTCCCCAATCTAGCAAGGCAGGCCAACATTCAGATTCAGGAAATACAGAGAACACCACAAAGATACTCCTCGAGAAGAGCAACTCCAAGACACATAATTGTCAGATTCACCAAAGTTGAAATGAAGGAAAAAATGTTAAGGGCAGCCAGAGAGAAAGGTCGGGCTACCCACAAAGGCAAGCCCGTCAGACTAACAGCTGATCTCTCGGCAGAAACTCTATAAGCCAGAAGAGAGTGGGGGCCGATATTCAACATTCTTAAAAAAAAGAATTTTCAACCCAGAATTTCATATCCAGCCAAACTAAGCTTCATAAGTGAAGGAGAAATAAAATACTTTACAGACAAGCAAACGCTGAGTGATTTTGTCACCACCAGGCCTGCCCTAAAAGAGCTCCTGAAGGAAGCACTAAACATGGAAAGGAACAACCGGTAGCAGCCCCTGCAAAAACATGCCAAATTGTAAAGACCATCGAGGCTAGGAAGAAACTGCATCAACTAACCAGCAAAATAACCAACTAACATCATAATGACAGGATCAAATTCACACATAACAATATTAACTGTAAATGTAAATGGGCTAAATGCTCCAATTAAAAGACACAGATTGGCAAACTGGATAAGGAGTCAGGACCCATCAGTGTGCTGTATTCAGGAAACCCATCTCATGTGCAGAGACACACATAGACTCAAAATAAAGGGATGGAGGAAGATCTATCAAGAAAATGGAAAACAAAAAAAGGCAGGAGTTGCAATCCTAGTCTCTGATAAAATAGACTTTAAACCAACAAAGATCAAAAGAGACAAAGAAGGCCATTACATAATGGTAAAGGGATCAATTCAACCAGAAGAGCTAACTGTCCTAAATATATATGCACCCAACACAGGAGCACCCAGATTCATAAAGCAAGTCCTGAGTGACCTACAAAGGGACTTAAACTCCCACACAATAATAATGGGAGATTTTAACACCCCACTGTCAACATTAGACAGATCAACGAGACAGAAAGTTAACAAGGATATCCAGGAATTGAACTCAGCTCTGCACAAAGTGGACCTAATAGACATCTACAGAACTCTCCACCCCAAATCAACAGAATATACATTTTTTTCAGCACCACACCACACCTATTCCAAAATTGACCACATAGTTGGAAGTAAAGCTCTCCTCAGCAAATGGAAAAGAATAGAAATTATAACAAACTGTCTTTCAGACCACGCTGCAATCAAACTAGAACTCAGGATTAAGAAACTCACTCAAAACTGCTCAGCTACATGGAAACTGAACAACCTGCTCCTGAATGACTATTGGGTAC
>NW_026664465.1:486-1842 GCF_009828535.3 Hylobates moloch | reverse complement strand
TTTTTGTAGTTTTTATATGAAGATATTCCTTTTTCCACTGTAGGGCAATTAGCGTTCCAAATGTCCCCTTGCAGTTTCTACAGAAAGGGTGTTTCAGAACTGCTCAATGAAAAGTACGCTTCAACTCTGTTAGTTGAATGCACAGAACAGAAAGAATTTTCACAGAATGCTTCTGTGTAGTTTTTATTTGAATTTATTCCTTTTTCCACTATAGGCCCCTTAGTTCTCCGAATTTCACCTTGCAGTTTCTACAGAAAGTGTTTTTCAGAGCTTCCCAATTAAAAGTAAGATTCAACTCTGTTAGTTGAATGCACAGAACAGAAAGAAGTTTCACAGAATACTTCTGTGTAGTTTTTATTTGAAGATATTTCTTTTTCCACTATAGGCCCCTTAGCGTTCAGAATGTCCACTTGCAGTTTCTACAGAAAGAGTGTTTCAGAACTGCTCTATGAAAAGTAAGCTTCAACTCTGTTAGTTGAATGCACAGAGCCGAAAGAAGTTTCACAGAATGCTTCTGTGTAGTTTTTATTTGAAGATATTCCTTTTTCCACTATAGGCCCCTTAGCACTCCGAAAGTCCCATTGCAGTTTCTACAGAAAAAGTGTTTCATAACTGCTCAATCAAAAGTAAGCTTCAACTGTTTTAGTTGAATGCAGAGAAAAGAAGGGAGTTTCACAGAATGCTTCTTTGTAATTTTTACTTGAATATATTCCTTTTTCCACTGTAGGCCCATTAGCGCTCCGATCGTCCCCTTGCAGTTTCTAAAGAAATAGTGTTTCGGAACAGCTCAATGAAAAGTACTCTTCAACTCTGTTAGCTGAATGCACAGAACAGAAAGAAGTTTCACAGAATGCTTCTGTGTAGTTTTTATTTGAACATATTTCTTTCTCCACTATTGGCCCCTTAGGGCTCCGAATGTCCACTTGCATTCTCTACAGAAAGAGTGTTTCAGAACTGCTCAATCAAAAGTAATCTTCAACTCTGTTAGTTGAGTGCACAGAACAGAAAGAAGTTTCACAGAATAATTCTGTATAGTTTTTATTTGAAAGTATTCCGTTTTTCCACTATAAGCCCCTTAGCGCTCAGAATTTACAATTGCAGTTTCTACAGATGGAGTGTTTCAGAATTACTAAATCAAAAGTAAGCTTCAAATCTGCTAGTAGAATGCACAGATCAGAAACTTGTTTAGCAGAATGCTTTTGTGTAGTTTTTTTTAAAGTTATTCCTTTTTCCACTAAAAGCCGCTTAGCGCTCAGGATGTCCCCTTGCGGCTTCTGCAGAAAGAGTGTTTCAGAACTGCTCAATCAACAGTAAGCTTCAACTCTGTTAGTTGAATGCACAGAACAGAAAGAAGTT
>NW_026664465.1:0-386 GCF_009828535.3 Hylobates moloch | reverse complement strand
TGTTTCAGAACTGCTCAATCAAAAGTAAGCTTCAACACTGTTAGTTAAATGCACAGATGAGAAAGAAGTTTTGCAGAATGCTTCTGTGTAGTTTTTATTTGAAGTTATTTCTTTTTCCACTATAGGCCCCTTGGCGCTCCGAATGTCCAATTCCAGTTTCTACAGAAAGAGTGTTTTAGAACTGCTTAATCAAAAGTAAGATTCAACTCCATTAGTTGAATGCACAGATCAGAAAGAAGTTTCACAGAATGCTTATCTGTAGTTTTTATTTGAAGTTATTCCTTTTCCACTATAGGCTCCTTGGCGCTATGAATGTCCACTTGAAGTTTTTACACAAAGAGTGTTTCAGAACTGCTCAATCAAAAGTAAGCTTCAAATCTGGTAGT
>NW_026664464.1:0-1842 GCF_009828535.3 Hylobates moloch | reverse complement strand
CAATGAGGATGGTTCTAATTCGTTAGCTGGCCTAAAACAGCATGGATGTGAACACCTGGGCTGGTCCCAGTGAAGACAACTATGAATACCCGGGATAACCACCAATAAAAACAGCTGGGAACACCTGGGATGGCCTTTATTAGGATGTCTCCAACACCTGGACTGGGCCCAATAGGATGGCTCTGAACACCTGGACTTGCCCTGATGAGGAAATCTGTAATCACAGTGCTGGGCCCAATGAGGACAACTATTAACACCTGGTCTGAAAACTAGTGAGGAGTGCTCTGAACACTTAGGCTGGACCGGATGAGGATGGCTGTGAACACCTGACCTGACCTCAATGAGGACAGCTGTGTAAAACTGGGATTGACCTAGTGAGGACAGCTGTGAACACCTAGACTGATCCTAATGGGGACAATAGTGAACATCTAGGCTAAGCCCAATGAAGATAGCTCTGAACACCTGGACATGGCTTCTATGAGAAAAAGTGTAAATGCCTGGGCTTGCCCAATGTGGACAGCTATGAATACCTAGGCTGAGCTCCATTATGAAAGCTGTGAACACATGGGCTTGGTCCAATGAAGACACTGGTGAACACTCAGGCTGGCCCCCATGAGGATAGCTGTGAACACTTTGTCTGGGCCCCATGAAAACAGCTGTGAATACCTGGGATGGCCAAAATAAGGTAAAACAACTGAGCTAAAACCAGTGAGAATGGCTGTGAACACCTAGGCTAGATCCCAAGAAAATAGCTTTGAACACTTGAGCTGAGCTCCATTAGGACACCTGTGAATACTTGGCCTGGCACCAGTGAAAACAGCTATGAACAATTGGGCTAGGCTCAATGAGGATGGCTATAAACACCTATGCTGAACCCTATGAGGTCAGCTGTGAGCACCTGGCTATAATACCTTGGCTGGCCCCAATTAGAATAAGGGTGAACACATTGGCTGGCCCCAAGAAGAATGACTATGAACACCTGAACTGGCATCATGTGAATGGCTGTGACCACCTGGGCTGGCCCCAATGAAAACAGCTGTGAACAACTGAGCTAGGCCCAATATGAATGGCTCTGAACACCCAGGCTTGCACAATAAGGATGACTATCAACACTTCCATTAGCCCCAGTGAGGATGGCTGTTAACACCTGGGCTGGCTCTGATAAGGACAACTGTGAACACCCAGCATGAGCCCGATAAGAACAGTGGTGAACACCTAGGCTAGGCCAAATAAGGTCAGCCGTTAAAACCTGGGCTGGCCACAGCAAGGATGCCTGTGAAAACCTGAGCTGGACCCAAAGGAAACACCTATGAAAAACTGGGTTGTGGGGTAGCTGGGAAGATGGCCGAATAGGAACAATTCCAGTCTGCAGCTCCCAGTGAGATCAACACAGATGACAGATGATTCCTTCATTTCCAACTGAGGTACCCGGTTCATCTCATTGGTACTCATTGTACAGTGGGTATAGCCCATGAAGGGCAAGCCAAAGCAGGGTGGGGTGTTGCCTCACCTGGGAAGTATGAGGGGTCAGGGGATTTCCCTTTCCTGGCCATGGGAAGCCTTGAGAGACTGTACCAGGAGGAATGGTGCATTCCGGCCTGGATACTGCACTTTTCCCACAGTCCTCAAAACCAGCAGACCAGGAGATTCTCTCCTGGCTGTTTTCACTGGGGGTTATCCTAGGTATTCATAGTTGTCTTCACTGGGACCAGCCCAGGTGTTCACATCCATGCTGTTTTAGGCCAGCTAACGAATTAGAACCATCCTCACTGGGGCCAGCCTGGGAGGTCACAGCCATCTACCTAGATGCCAGCCCAAATGTTCATAGCCATCCTTATCTGG
>NW_026664463.1:0-1842 GCF_009828535.3 Hylobates moloch | reverse complement strand
TTCCTTTGGAGGAGGAGAGGTGCTCTGGTTTTTAGAGTTTCCAGTTTTCTGCTCTGTTTTTTCCCCATCTCTGTGGTTTTATCTACTTTTGGTCTTTGATGATAGTGATGTACAGATGGGTTTTTGGTGTGGATATCCTTTCTGTTTGTTAGTTTTCCTTCTACCAGACAGGACCCTCAGCTGCAGGTCTGTTGGAGTTTACCAGAGGTCCACTCCAGACCCTGTTTGTCTGGGTGTCAGCAGCGGTGGCTGCAGAACAGTGGATTTTCGTGAGACCACAAATTCAGCTGTCTGATAGTTCCTCTGGAAGTTTTGTCTCAGTGGAGTACCCGGCCGAGTGAGGTGTCAGTCTGTCCCTACTGGGGGGGTCCCTCCCAGTTAGGCTGCTCAGGGGTGAGGGACCCACTTTAGGAGGCAGTCTGTCCGTTCTCAGATCTCCAGCTGTGTGCTGGGAGAACCACTACTCTCTTCAAAGCTGTCAGTCAGACAGGGACATTTAAGTCTGTGGAGGTTTCTGCTGACTTTTTGTTTGTCTGTGCCCTGCCCCTAGAGGTGGAGCCTATAGAGGCAGGCAGGGCTCCTTGAGCTGTGGTGGGCTCCACCGAGATCAAGCTTCCTGGCTGCTTTGTTTACCTAAGCAAGCCTGGGCAATGGCGGGCGCCCCTCCCCCAGCCTCGCTGCCACCTTGCAGCTTGATCTCAGACTGCTGTGCTAGCAATCAGTGAGACTCCGTGGGCATAGGACCCTCTGAGCCTGGTGCGGGACACAATCTCCTAGTGTGCCATTTTCCAGGCCCGTTGGAAAAGTGCAGTATTAGGGTGGGACTGACCCGATATTCCAGGTGCCATCTGTTACCCCTTTCTTTGACTAGGAAACGGAACTCCCTGGCCACTTGCGCTTCCCGAGTGAGGCAATGCCTCGCCCTGGTTCGGCTCGCACACAGCGCGCTTCACTGACTGTCCTGCACCCACTGCTTGGCACTCCCTAGTGAGATGAAACCGGTACCATCTTCTGTGTCGCTCAGGCTGGGAGCTATAGACTGGAGCTGTTCCTATTCGGCCATCTTAGCTCCACCCTCTGCATGTTCTTACTTACAAGTGGGAGATAAGACTGGCTGTTCAAGCTAAACAAAGAGAACACATGGATACTAGAAGGGGAACAGCAGACCCTGAGCCCTTCTTAACATGGGCAGGTGGGAGTCGTGAAACTATCAGAAGAAATACCTATCAAATGCTATGCTTATTACTCAGGTGATGAAATTTTCTATCCACCAAACCCCCATGACATAGAGTTTTCCTATATAACAAGCCTGTACATGTACTCCTGAACCTAAAAAATATATATATACAGCCATATATCTTCAAGTATTTTACCTATCATCTTTCTGCAATTATACATAAATATACATTAGAGTTTCACACTATGAACTTTATAGTTCTTTTATACCATTTTCTGCATTTACTTTATTGCTCTCTGCTTTGTTCTTCATATTTTCTTCTAATCTTTCCTCTAATTGACTATTTCTCTCTTTAACTGTTTCTAATTTTCTGTTACATTCAACCATTAAGTTCTACATTGTGTTTATTTAATATTTAAGTTTTCACATTTAGTTGGTTCAACGTATTATGCATCTTGTTTTTTAATTATTTGTATACGAGAGGTACATTAAGAAATGCTTGTTTTTCATTATTTGAATCATCTATATCATTTTATTTTGCTTTTGTCTTATTATCAGGCTTTGTCTTTTCCTATACTTTGTTATTTTTGAATGCAGCATTTTGGATATAAAAATTGCAAGACATATTAAGGCTTTTATTATGTTGGTTTTCTTTAAAAGAGGAT
>NW_026664462.1:0-1843 GCF_009828535.3 Hylobates moloch | reverse complement strand
ACTCTGCAATCTGCTTGGTCACATTTTTCTTAATTGGCTGGTAATCATTCTCTTACTCTTGGTTGCTATGACTAATTACGTGAGTTAAGGGGGAAAACAATGTCAATAAAAATCTAATTGTGGCTGAGAAAGGAACTAAATACTGATATTTTTCATACTGAAGATGGTACAAAAAAGCACAATTAGAATACTTTAAAATACAGTACATTATTTTAACAGATTAAGCATCAATTAAAACCTAAAATGCCAAGCTAAACTTATTGCAAAAAAATTCATATACAATATAAACACTTTTTAATACTTAATATGTTACGCATTTTAAATCTAATTCTGGTCTTAGAACAATCTAACGTTCAATGAACTAGTTCCCATATTTAAACACACATACACATACCACGTTCTCTAGAGTACCACAAATAATTTAAGGCAAATTTCTAGACTTCACTCTGCTCCAAAATCACCTACTTTATGTTGCACAAAACTCCAGTGCTAGACTTACAGCATGCTGTGAACAAGTCCTCTATTTTTAAACGAAGTTGCACTAACACTGGCAACAGAGCACCTAAAACACCTTATCTGGAGGTAAGCTGGGGTCCAGGATGCTTCTGAGCTGAAGTTCAGCACCACCCTAGGGGAGAACCTAAGCTGCCACTGAGTCAGGATCTAGTTCTCCAGGCAGAGACACCCTTGAATGGGTCAAAGAAGGGAATAGGAAACAACTTTTAAGGAAATATTTGTTACAACTTCACAACACATGTTCTCAACAGCTGCTTGCTGCCTCCTCTAATCAAACTAAAAGTAAACAAGATGAGACATAAGTATCATCTTTGTAGACATATAATGGAGTTGAAATGGCTAAAACATGGATGAGCTTGGAAGTCAAACTTCTCAGGATCTTACTTAGTTTACCTCTCCTTGCTGCCCAGATATTCAAGGTAGAATCATATAAACAACAAACAACTATATATTATATATTATGTACATATATATATATATACTTGTGGATATATAACTATATGGTTATATATAATTCTCCCAACACTATAAGAAGGAAATATTAACTATATTTTAGAGATTTTAGAGATGATACAATTCTGGGGCCGAGAGCAGTGGCTCATGTCTCTAATCCCAGCACTTGAGCAGGCCGAGGTGGGATTGAGCCTAGGAGTTTGAGACCAGCCTGGCTAAGTTGGCGAGACCCCGTCTCTAAACAATAAAGAAATTCTTGCCATGTTTATCAGAAGATTTACTGATAATGTTTAACTTTACCCAAGCCCTGTGATCCTGGAAAACTGAATCTTAAGAGATGATACAGTTCTAGCTTGAACAGATTAAATTGTCCAAAGTTTGTAACTTATAAGCAGTAGAGTTAACATTTAAAAATTGGATTGCCCGACTCCAAAATCTGGGCACTTAATCACTATGCCACATTAAGTCTTTGTACTCCTTTTTTGGCAATTCCCAAAATCTGCTTTATATTAGTTACTTTAGGGCGCGTGCGCGTGCACACACACACACACACACACACACACACACACACACCTCTTAACTACTGTAGAATTGAAACAGTCATATTCATTTAATTTAGCTCAGTGTTTTGTACATATTTGGTATTTAATAAGTAGGTGTTGAACTAAATTTGAGTCTTTAAAAAAATTCCTAGAAAAAAATAACTCAGTCAACCTCATTTTCAGCTTTCTTTTTTTTTTTTTTGAGACAGAGTCTTGCTCTTTCGCCCAGGCTGGAGTGCAGTGGCGCGATCTCGGCTCACTGCGAGCTCCACCTCCCGGGTTCACGCCGTTCTCCTGCCTCAGCCTCCCAAGTAGGTGGGACTACAGGCGCC
>NW_026664461.1:0-1843 GCF_009828535.3 Hylobates moloch | reverse complement strand
TTTGTGAGTAGTTGACTTAGTCCCTCTTTCTGTCTACACTGGGTAAATTTGCCCACAGAACACTGACTGTAGATGGTATTCCATGTTCTTGTCATGTTGTCATGGCTGGAGAATGGTAGTATAGGCACAAATGTCTCTCATTTTGTTCTTTCTGTCCACTGCTCAATCTGTGCCAGGAATACACTTTCCTCAAGCTCTTCTCACACAGGGACTGTGTTTCCATAGTAACTAGCACATTCAGCTGGAGACTTATACATGAGTTTGAATAACCCAAGGTTTTAAAACTGTAAGAACCTAAGGAAGATGATTTCACAAAGCATACAAAGAATAGTTTTTTAAAATACAAATAAACTGTGAATTGAGACAGAAATTGTACATGACACATTGATTATATATATATTGCTATTAAAATGTACTTGGTGCTATTGTCATGAGATTAACGCTGATCTATGAGTCATTGGAGGGAATAGTTTCAGATTAAAGCATATGAACTTTTGATGGATATAAAGATCTTCTTTATTATCTGGGTAGATATCACTGCGGTAGCCTGCTGGGCAGATTGTCTAGTCTGAGGAGGGAGAGCCAGGATAATATCTTTCTTGCTGCACCAGGCTGAATTAGTTACTCTATTCTTTGTGTGCCCACAGTACTCTGTTGATTATATCTCTATTAATAATATTACTACTATTACTGATTACTCATAATAAGCCATTAGTGGTTACTATGTGCTATGTTACAATACTTAATCTAATTTAATCATCAAATCCTTGGAAAGTAGATAATGTTATTGTACCCATTTTTTACATGAGAAAACAACTGAGGCTCAGAGAGGCCATGCAACTTCCTCAAGGTCACATAGCTAATTTTTAGCTGAACTAGGAACTGAACCCAGGGAAATCTGACTTCTGGAATTTACCTGTGTTTCGACAGGACCTATACCTATACATATAACAGTGCATCTTAATGACTTGTTTATGTAATTTGTGGGCTCCTCTTAGACCAAGAGCTTCTTGAGGACAGGGGCAAGCTTTATTGCTTCCATAAGAGTTAGTGCTGGCTATATATTTGGGGATCAGTAGTTTGTCTAAGAGTGAGCAAAAAAATAATTTCACTCATCCATTCTAAACATGGATAGAAGAGACGATGTTTCTCACCAGGAGCCAGTCATAACCATATAGCATCCAAAAATTCATGGTTTAATCTTCATCTCTGTCTTGTTACAGATACTGCCCATCTGCTGTCCCCACCAGTCATTTTTTTCCTTCTTTTAAAAATGTTTCCCCATTAATAAAAATAAGCCTTCATGTGTCTTCCAACCATAAGACTCTATAGCTCTAGATATATTTGAGGTTTTTAGTAGGTGTATAGCCCTGGATGAGCCATTCATTATCTTAGTGAACAACTAGTTCTTGAATCCCTGCTGTGTGCCAAGCAGTGTTCTGGGTGTTTGTGATACATCAGTGAACAAAATAGACACCAAGGCCTGCCATCGTGGAACTTATATTCTAGTTCTGGGAGGTGGACCATCAATTAATACATAAGTAAATTATGAAGTATTTACAAGATGTTAAGTACTATGAAAAAAATAAAGAAGGTATTAAGTTGCTGTGGAAAGAATAAAGGCAGATTGGGAGTATGGGGCTGAGGAACATTCCTGGTTGCAATTTTAAATAGTGTGGTCTTGATGGACTTTACTGAGGAGAGGAAATGTGCTCCAGGCAAAAGGAACAGTTGGTGTAAAGGCCCTGAGCAAGAAGTGTGCTTGGGATGTGCAAGGAGCATCCGGGAGGCCGACATGGATGGAGTAGATGAGTAAAGAGCAGAGCACACAGAAAGGAGATGA
>NW_026664460.1:0-1843 GCF_009828535.3 Hylobates moloch | reverse complement strand
CCCCCTCCCCCTCCCCCTCCTACCCCTCCCCTGCCTACTCACCATGGAGATGATGAAGACCTTCATGATGATCCACTTCCACTTAATGAATAGTAAATAGATTTTCACTTCCTTAGGATTGTCTTAATAACTTTTTCTAGTTCATTTTATTGTAAGAATACAGTGTATAATATGCATAACATACACAATATGTGTTAGTTGAATGTCTATGTTATCATTAAGACTTCCATTCAACAGTAGGCTATTAGCAGTTAAGTTTTGGGGGAGTCAAAAGGTTATGTGGATTTTCGACTGGGGCTTCGACATCCCAACCCCTGCACTGTCCAAGCATCAGCTGTATACGTATATATCTCGCCATTTGTATTATAGTAGCTCTGTGCATGGGGCATGTCTCCGCAGGAAGAGGGACTGCCCTGACTCTTTTGGGCCTGGCGGTGATTGTCTGGGGCACTCCTCCCAGAGCCCTGACTACTGACAGTTCACTTCAAGAATCAAAGAACCTCGACTATGATGTCATTTTTCTGTAAGCCCTGGACTACTATAAATTATGTTTTATCTGTCCTAATTAAGACTCGGAGACTACTAAGCTGTCTTCGAGGGGAAAGGCCTGTCCCTTTCTCCAGAGAAATAATTAATTGTTAGAGTATATGGTTTTTGAAGAATTTACTGTAAGATAAAAGACTGGTATTTTATTCTTGCATTTATTAGTATTTAATCAAATGGAAAGTGCACTTTCGGCCTGGAAATCTTGGCTTCAGCTGCAGGATTAGACTGAATTATTGTTTAAAGAGTAAAAGGTATAGAATTATATGTTCAAGTTATCAAGCCACTGATAGGTTTTGGGTATAATGTAACTAATTTAGAACATAAAGTTTCCTGCCTTGTGGACTAGAGCATGGGGTTAATCATTTGGAAGCGGGACGCACTTCCTCTGCTGCGTGGCCTCGCCGTGAGATGGAGCCTGTCGCTCCAGGAGCACGAGACCTTTACGGAGTCCGGTGCTATCAAGGCTCACTTGTTCACAGCCGCCGGAGCGTGTCTGGAACACCAGGCTCTTCCATCCGGGACACCGAGTCATAAATCATCCCACGCGTCTCACTCAAGAACTCTTCCCTGCAGAAATTTCATGAAACTTAGTCTTTGCTAAGGGTAAAGAGGACTTAGTTCTCTTGGTTCTCAGTGGTGCGCAGGCTTAATGCTCGTGGGTGTTGACTGGTGGCCGGCACGTCAGCGGCTCGTGGGTGTTGACTGGTGGCTGGTGGCGTTGCTTTGCATTAGAGGATAGCCAGTCTCTCTACACCACGACTTAGAAAATTCCAGCCATTCGCACCTGTAATCTCAGTGCTACGGGAGGATTGTGTGAGGCCAGAAGTTTGAGCTCAGCCTGGGCAACATAGCAAGACCCTGTCTCTACCAAAAAAGAAAAAGAATAAAGAAAATTCCAGAAAACGTTTGTGACAGCATCACTGTTGAGGTTGTAGTGCCACAGGCGGTGCGGCAAGCGTCTGGTTTATCTGCGTGAGCTCGTGACGTGTTGATCAGTGGGCAGAAAAAGATGGGATTAGACAAAACAGATGCTCTCAGGATCCTTCCAGTCAGGATGGCAAATGTGTCCTGAAATGGGCCAGCTCAGAAATATTTCTGATTCTGTGATGTACAGCCGCTGTCACAGCTACTTGACCCTGCTGTTAGAGCTGCTGCAGACAGGACTCAGGACGAGTGGGGCTGCTACCCGTGACACTCGACCGAGGTTGCCGAAACCGGAGTGTCCCATTGTATGCACGTGTCCTAAAGCATCTCCTTCCATCTCCTTGTGTACTCCTACCATGCACATACAGAGCCC
>NW_026664459.1:0-1843 GCF_009828535.3 Hylobates moloch | reverse complement strand
TAGGCTCCACCTCTGGGGGCAGGGCACAGACAAACAAAAACTCAGCAAAGAACCTCCACAGACTTAAATGCCCCTGTCTGACTGACAGCTTTGAAGAGAGTAGTGGTTCTCCCAGCACGCAGCTGGAGATCTGAGAACAGACAGACTGCCTCCTAAAGTGGGTCCCTCACCCCTGAGCAGCCTAACTGGGAGGCACCCCCCCAGTAGGGTCAGACTGACACCTCATTCAACCGGGTACTCCCCTGAGACAAAACTTTCAGAGGAACTATCAGACAGCTGAATTTGTGGTCTCACGAAAATCCGCTGTTCTGCAGCCACCGCTGCTGACACCCAGCCAAACAGGGTCTGGAGTGGACCTCTAGTAAACTCCAACAGACCTGCAGCTGAGGGTCCTGTCTGGTAGAAGGAAAACTAACAAACAGAAAGGACTTCAACACCAAAAACCCATCTGTACATCACCATCACCAAAGACAAAAAGTAGATAAAACCACAAAGATGGGGAAAAAACAGAGCAGAAAAACTGGAAACTCTAAACAACAGAGCACCTCTCCTCCTCCAAAGGAACGCAGTTCCTCACCAGCAACGGAACAAAGCTGGATGGAGGATGACTTTGATGAGTTGAGAGAAGAAGGCTTCAGACGATCAAACTACTCTGAGCTACGAGAGGAAATTCAAAACAATAGCAAAGAAGTTAAAAACTTTGAAAAAAAATTAGAAGGATGGATAACTAGAATAACCAATGGAGAGAAGGGCTTAAAGGAGCTGATGGAGCTGAAAGCCAAGTTTCGAGAACTACGCGAAGATTGCAGAAGCCTCAGTAGCAGATGCGATCAACTGGAAGAAAGGGTATCCCTGATGGAAGATGAAATGAATGAAATGAAGAGAGAAGGGAAGTTTAGAGAAAAAAGAATAAAAAGAAATGAACAAAGCCTCTAAGAAATTTGGGACTATGTGAAAAGACCAAACCTACGTCTGATTGGTGTACCTGAAAATGATGGGGAGAATGGAACCAAGTTGGAAAACACTCTGCAAGATATTATCCAGGAGAACTTCCCCAATCTAGCAAGGCAGGCCAGCATTCAGATTCAGGAAATACAGAGAACGCCACAAAGATACTCCTCGAGAAGGGCAACTCCAAGACACATAATTGTCAGATTCACCAAAGTTGAAATGAAGGAAAAAATGTTAAGGGCAGCCAGAGAGAAAGGTCGGGTTACCCACAAAGGGAAGCCCATCAGACTAACAGCTGATCTCTCAGCAGAAACTCTACAAGCCAGAAGAGAGTGGGGGCCCATATTCAACATTCTTAAAGAAAAGAATTTTCAACCCAGAATTTGCTATCCCGCCAAACTAAGCTTCATAAGTGAAGGAGAAATAAAATACTTTACAGACAAGCAAACGCTGAGTGATTTTGTCACCACCAGGCCTGCCCTAAAAGAGCTCCTGAAGGAAGCACTAAACATGGAAAGGAACAACCGGTTCCAGCCACTGCAAAAACATGCCAAATTGTAAAGACCATCGAGGCTAGGAAGAAACTATAGCAACTAACGAGCAAAATAACCAACTAACATCATAATGACAGGATCAGATTCACACATAACAATATTAACGTTAAATGTAAATGGGCTAAATGCTCCAATCAAAAGACACAGACTGGCAAACTGGATAAGGAGTCAGGACCCATCAGTGTGCTGTATTCAGGAAACCCATCTCACGTGCAGAGACACACATAGACTCAAAATAAAGGGATGGAGGAAGATCTATCAAGCAACTGGAAAACAAAAAAAGGCAGGGGTTGCAATCCTAGTCTCTGATAAAATAGACTTTAAACCAACAAAGATCA
>NW_026664458.1:0-1843 GCF_009828535.3 Hylobates moloch | reverse complement strand
AAGGAATATCTTCAAACAAAAACTACACAGAAGCATTCTGTGCAACTCCTTTCTGTTCTGTACATTCAACTAACAGAGTTGAACATTAGTTTTGAATGAGCAGTTCTGAAACACTCTTTCTGTAGAAATTGGAAGAGGATATTTTGAGCACAAGGGGGCCTTTAGTGGAAATAGGAATATCTTCATATAAAAAGTACACAGAAGCATTCTGTGACACTACTTACTGCTCTGTGCATTCAACTAACAGAGTTGAAGCTTACCTTTGATAGAGCAGTTCTGAAACACTCTTTCTGTAGAAACTGGAAATTGACATTCTGAGCGCTAAGGGGCTAATAGCGGAAAAAGGAATATCTTCAAATAAAAAGTACACAGAAGCATTTTGTGAAACTTCTTTCTTCTCTGTGCATTCAAATAACAGAGTTGAGGCTTTCTTTTGATAGAGCAGTTCTGAAACACTCTTTCTGTAGAAACTGCAACGGGACATTCAGAGCGCTACGGGGCCTATAGAGGAAAAAGGAATATCTTCAAATAAAAACGACACAGAAGCATTCTGTGAAACTTCTTTCTGTTCTGTGCATTCAACTAGCAGAGTTGAAGCTTACTTTTGATAGAGCAGTTCTGAAACACTCTTTCTGTAGAAACTGCAAGTGGATATTCTGAGCGCTAAGGGTATTATAGTGGAAAAAGGAATATCTTCAAACAAAAACTACGCAGAAGCATTCTGTGCTACTACTTTCCGTTCTTTGCATTCAACTAACAGAGTTGAAGGGTAGTTTTGATTGAGCAGTTCTGAAACACTCTTTCTGTAGAAATTGGAAGAGGATATTTTGAGCACTAGGGGGCCTTTAGTGGTAATAGGAATATCTTCAAATAAAAAGTACACAGAAGCATTCTGTGAAACTTCTTACTGTTCTGTGCATTCAACTAACAGAGTTGAAGCTTACTTTTGATTGAGCAGTTCTGAAACACTGTTTCTGTAGAAACTGCAAGGGGACATTCGGAGAACTAATGGGCCTATAGCGGAAAAAGGAATATCTTCAAATAAAAACTACACAGAATCATTCTGTGAAACTTCTTCGTGTTCTGTGCATTCAACTAACAGAGTTGATGCTTACTTTTGATAGAGTAGTTCTGAAACACTCTTTCTGTAGTAACTGCAGGTGGACATTCTGAGCGCTAAGGGTATTATAGTGGAAAAAGGAATATCTTCAAACGAAAACTACACAGAAGCATTCTGTGCAACTTCTTTCTGTTCTCTGCATTCAACTAAGAGAGTTGAAGCTTACTTTTGATAGAGCAGTTCTGAAACACTCTTTCTGTAGAAACTGCCAGTAGACATTCTGAGCGCTAAGGGGCTTATAGTGGAAAAGGAATATCTTCCAGTAAAAACTACACAGAAGCATTTTGTGAAACTTCTTACTGTTCTGTAGATTCAACTAAGAGAGTTGAAGCTTACTTTTGATAGAGCAGTTCAGAAACACTCTTTCTGTAGAATCTGCAAGTAGACATTCTGAGCGCTACGGGGCTTATAGTGGAAAAAGTAATATCTTCAACAAAAACTACACAGAAGCATTTTCTGCAACTTCTTTCTGTTCTGTGCATTCAACTAACAGAATTGAAGCATACTTTTGATTGAGCAGTTCTGAAACACTGTTTCTGTAGAAACTGCAAGGGGACCTTCGGAGAACTAAGGGGCCTATAGTGGAAAAAGGAATATCTTCAAATAAAAACTACACAGAATCATTCTGTGAAACATCTTTCTGTTCTGTGCATTCAACTAACAGAGTTGAAGCTTACTTTTGATAGAGCAGTTGTGAAACACTCTTTCTGTAGAAACTGCAAG
>NW_026664457.1:0-1844 GCF_009828535.3 Hylobates moloch | reverse complement strand
GAATGGAATGGAATGGAATGGAATGGAATGGAATGGAATGGAATGGAGTGGAGTGGAGTGGAGTGGAGTAGAGTGTAGTGGAGTGGGTGGAGTGGAGTGGAATCGAATGGAATGGTGAAATTAAATGTGAGCTGAGGTTGTGCCAGTGCACTCCAGCCTGGGTGACAGTGAGATTCTGTCGAAAGAAAGGAATGGAAAGGAATGGAATGGAGTGGATTGGAGTGGAATGGAGTGGAATCGAGTGGAATCGAATGTCATAGAGTGGAGTGAAGTGGAGTGGAGTGGAATAGAGTGGAATGGAATGGGATGGAATGAAACAGAGTGGAATAGAGTGGAGTGGAGTGGGGTGGAGTGGAGTGGAGTGGAATGGAGTGGAATGTTATGGAATGGAATGGAGTGGAGTTGAGTTTAGTGGAGTGTTGTGTGGAATGGAATGGAACGGTATGGAATGGAATGGAATGGAATGGAATGGAATGGAATGGAATGGTATGGAACGGAACGGAACGGAACGGAACGGAATGGAACGGAAGGGAATGGAACGGAACGGAATGGAATGAAATGGAATGGAATGGTGAAATGAAATGTGAGCTGAGCTTGTGCCACTGCACTCTAGCCTTTGTGTCAGGGTCAGATCCTGTCGAAAGAAAGGAATGGAATGGAGAGGAATGTAACTGAATGGAACCTAGTGGAGTGGAGTGGATTGGAGTGGAGTGGAGTGGAATGGAGTGGAGTGGAGTGGAATGGAATGGAATGGAATGGGATGGAATTGAATGGAATGGAGTGGAGTGGAGTAGAACGCCAGCCCCACAACATTGATGTAAATGTTTATATTCTTTATATAGATTATATAGAAAGACATAAATATATATCTGTATATATATATATCCATCCACTGGCTTAAAAAGATGAGAAAAGGTGACCAAAAATTGTCATCCTTGTTTTGGACTCAGAGTGACAAACATGGATGTTTTTCATGACAACATCTACACAGTTGACACTCTCTGGAGTTGGGTTGAAATTCATACTACCCATTAATTCCAGGAAAGTTGAAACGAGAAACTATTTTACATAACCTTGAGTCAGGAATGCCCAAGAAACCAAAACACAAATTCTCTGCGGAAGGTGCATCCTCAACATAAACCTTGACAGATTCTTGCACGTGAAGTCCAAACAGTTAAATGTGAGATTAATCCAAAATATTTTTTAAAAAGCAAAGTACAAGAGTTAACAGAAACAACCAACAGCAGAAAAAACCACCAAGGACTTTCAAGTGTAAAAATATTGGATGCAAAGTATAAAATAAGTATTTTTAATTATTCAAGAAAGAAATTGAAATTATGAACTAGAAACAAAATGCTATATCAAAGAAAACAGGCTATTTGAAAAAAGAACCAAAAAGAACCTCTCAAACCGAAAATGTAATCACTCAAATTAATAATTCAGTAGGTAAGATAAAGAAAAGATCAATGTAGCTAATAAAATAATGACTTATAGAGAAACTACTAGAATGAAGCTCAGAGACATAATGGAGATAATGAAATGCGAAATATGAAAGAAGATTGAGATACATAAAGATCAGCCCTCAAAGACACAACAGGTTCTGAAGACTGGCCAGAAGGTGAGGATTGGCCGGGCATGGTGGCTCGCAACTGTTATTCCAGCAGTTTGGGAGGCCAAGGCAGGTGGATTGCTTGAGCCCAGAAGTTCAAGTCCAGCCCAGGCAACATAGCAAAACCCCATCTCTATAAAATTAAAAATGAAAAATTAAAAAATTAGGAGGTGAAGATAGAGAAATACGAGAAACCAAACATTTCTAAGCAGATTAGATGAAAGAAACCCACATC
>NW_026664456.1:0-1844 GCF_009828535.3 Hylobates moloch | reverse complement strand
AGTTTATCTAGGTAATTTAGTTTGACATCAAATACACAAAAGCACAATAAACGCAAGCACTGATGGGAAATAAAGTAGGTGTTTACCAGGAAGGATGATAGCTTTCTCCAAATGAGGGGGAATCACCTCTTCCAAACTTGTCGAGGTCCAGCCCTCACAGCCCAGATCAACGGGAAGAAAATAACCCTCCTAACAGAAAATCTCCCAAACAGGAAGGGGAAGACCCCTTCCCAACCTTATCCCAAATGAAACAGAATGCAAACCCAGTTCTGGAGTTTTGTCCAAGAAAGATCTGCCAGGGGGCAGAAGAGGTTACCAGTGTGGGTACCTCCCTCCTTCGTTCTGTGGGCTGCTGAGTCCCCTGGAGGGAAGTGAGAATTGGATTCCACTTCTGACCCCATGTATGTCGAAGTCAAAATAAAACTATGGAGAGAAATTTCTAAATTTAATGTTTTATTTGGGAAGAAGAATTGCAATTCAGTGTGTACATGAAGAACAAAGGGAAGGTTAAAGATTTTACAAAAAGGAGAAATATTTCTGTTCCTCTTTTCAGACAGTTCATGGGCCCTAGGAAGGGTTGGGAGCTGGCAGGTTCCATTGATGAGGCACTGTGGTAGGCATCGTGAGTCCCAGAGTTGCAGCAATTTATCTCAGAAGCTATAAGTAAAGCTGGTTTCAGGGTACAGTGAGCAGTTTCAGCCATCAGGCTTGTGGAAGCGATGTTCTGTAGCCCGATCGGTTTCCCCTCCTGGCTCCTGGCCTCTGTTTGAGTTGGGCATGACAAGAATGACCCAATAGTTACCATCAGTTTTTTACAAAAGGTGTTTCTCAAAACTGAACTTTCACACTTATGTGTATTTCTACTACCTATTTATATCAGTTCAATGACAAGATTTAGGTACGATGAGGAGATGGAAGGAGCCAGGCTAGGGGCCCCCAGGATGGGAGGAAGGAGACTGGGGGTTGGATGGAGGTTGCTCTGGAGGCAGAAAGCAGCCTCTCACAGGCAGGGTCAGGAAAGTGGGGAGGAGGCAGTGAGGTGGGGGCCACTGAGGGGAGGTACTCAGGGCAGGAGCAGCTCAGAAGGCCCAGGCAGGGGTGAATCTGATCCAGGACAGAGGGAAGGCATCAGGAGGCTGAGCAGGAGCTGAGAGGAGCGAGGGGATCAGCTGTGAGGCTCCCCTCCAACTTGGTGACCGGAGATGGGTAGTTTTCACGCTGTCCCTTGCGAGACTGACATGGCGCATCTCTCTTGTACACAGTCTTCTCAACAGTGTTCAAATTCTGAGATAAAAGAGGGGAAAAAGAAGTCAGGCCCAGCAGACCTCTCTCCCCTGACCCTGGGCCTGCCCCTCCTCGGTGTGATCTCCTGGCTGTCAGTGCTGGTTCAGTCCCCGCAGGCTCTCCTGGGACATCGTCCCAATGGCATCCCAGACTCCCCTGCCCCTCATGCTGTCCCTCCCCCCCCACACACCCCTCAGGCCCCAACCTCTCACCCTTAGAAGACATGATCTGCACACGTGCCCCTTTGTCCTGCAGTCTACGAAGCCCATGCTGGAATCCCGGGTCACAGTCGTGGTAGAGGCGGGCGGTGAAGATGCTCAGCTTCACTTTGTTGTGCTTGGCCAGGAACTCAGCCACTTTCACCACATGGTCCGGGCTGGGGCTCCAGGATATGAACCAGGCGATCCGGTAGCACTTGTAAGGAGGCAGCACGTTGCAGGTCAGGACAGGAAGCACATTTCTGCTCCGTGAGACCGGCTACTTTTGCCCTCTCACTGCAACGTCAAGGAGAGGAGATGCCTGCCAGTGGCGGCTCACGCCTGTGATCCCAGCACCTCGGG
>NW_026664455.1:0-1844 GCF_009828535.3 Hylobates moloch | reverse complement strand
GGGCTCAGACACTGAGGGGGACAGAACATCTCCATATGCACTCTCATGTCTTGTAGTCAGCAACAGGTTTCCACGGGGAGGGCCCTACATCATCGGCTACCCTGAAGGATCTGGAGGTAAGAGGCTCTGGGTGGAGGTGCAGTGACCCTGCAGACCAGTCCTCCAACCTCCTCACACAGAGGGGACTGGGTGCTCCTCTGCTAGCTGAGACAGCCCACACACCCCAGCCCTAATGATTGTTCTTTCTACCTCTCCCCAAACTCCTGCTCCACCTCCTCCTCTCTGCATGCGTCTCAGAGCCCGTGCCAAGAAGAAATCAATCAACTGAAGAACACCATCAAATCTTTGGTAAGAGTTCAGTGGGGTCCCCTGATTCCATGCTGCCAATCCTGGGCTGGTTTCCCCTTAGGGCCCTGAAGAAAGAGCTGGGGGCCCCTGGTGCCAAGGGTAAATAGGGAGCTGGGGTGCCCAGGCCTCACCTGGAGGGACCCCAGAGCATGCAGCGTGGCTTTTCTTTTGCTGCCCTCTTTGCCGACTCTCTCCTCTCCATACATCCCTTCTCGAGTCCTTGCTACACACGCCCTGGGGTTGTTGCCTCTCGGGGAATTGCTACCCTGACTGGTTGTCAGGGGCCCTGTATTTCTGCTGTGACTCAGTCCCTAATTTGATCTTCGATTCTGGACAAGCCACCTCCCCTTTTTGGGCTTGTGTTTCCCGAGGAGGTAGTGAGTATCAAAGGTCTCTGTTAGCTCTGAGAGTCTGAGATTTAAAGGCCCCCTAGAATGGAAACCTCAGGGCCAAGGGCTCTGTCTGTCTTTTTCCATCCTATATCTGCTGTGAAGAACTGTACCTGGCCCATATGTGCTCATTAAATGTTTATTGAATGAACGCACTCTTCTAAATCACAAGCTGCCAGAAGGAGGGGACTTTCTCAAACTCCATCTCTGGAGGTTTATGTTACTGTCCTCTCAAGAGAGTCCTGATTCAGACTTTGAGTTCCATGGCTGTGGGCAAAAAACAACAAAGACCCAAATCTTCTGTCCTTGGGAGCTTGAGGAGAGTTTACCGGTTCATGTTCCCATTATGTCTGAGAACTTTGCCTTTAAAATCCATTCCTGGCCCCTGCCTACTGTTTCCTGGTCTGGGGAATAGAGTTGAGGGGGCCACCCTCCATCACCTTAATTTGACTCTCCCCACAGAAACAACAGAATAAAGAATTGGAACATCAACTGGAAGAAGTAACGTGATTTCCTTTCCTCGCGACATGACTGCTGGGTTTGGGGGGCACTCAGACATAGAGGACTCAGTCTCATCTCACCCACTCCCAGCCTGGGGAAGAAGGCTCACTCCTCACATTCCACCCCATCCCCACAGGGCCTCTCATAACCTGGTCCCATGGGTGGGCCTGTCCTGGGGCATTGGTGGCATTCTGGGGGCATGTCTCTTGCTGTGCCGTCTCTGCCTCCCCCTGGTAAGAGCTCAGTCTTCCTCTTCCTATAGGAAAAGAAAGAAAACAACAGAAGACACAAAGCCGAAAGGGGCCTAGAAGTGAGTGGAGGGTGTGAAGTTTCCTCGTGTCCTCCCGAGAATGTTTCTTTCCTTCTCTTTCAGCACTTGCTTGGTTTTTCTCCCAAAGGTTCAAGTCCACGTATTGAACGTAGAAAAAGAGAAATTACACGCGGACCTGTGTCGCACAAAAAGTCTTCTCAGACACTTTGAAGGTAGGAATCTGGGCACCCTGTCATCCTGCAACCTGGCACTTTGACAGGTCTTCAGGGGGAGTCCTTTGGGCCCCATCTCAACTCTCTCATTGCAGAAGAGTCCAAGGATCTGGCAGGCCACCT
>NW_026664454.1:0-1844 GCF_009828535.3 Hylobates moloch | reverse complement strand
TTCAATCTCTTTGCAAATCTCTACCTACCCCTTAAGACTGACATTCCTCAGGGATCTCTTCTAGTTCCTCTTCTCTTCCTACTGGGTTCAAGTGATCCTTCTGCCTTGGCCTTCCAAAGTGCTGGGATTACAGGCATGTGCCACTACGCCCAGCTAATTTTTGTATTTTTTCATCAGTTTACCCTCAATTACTATCCATAATATATAGAAACAATTCCTAATTTTTTTTTTTGAGACAGAGTCTCGCTTTGTCACCCAGGCTGGAGTGCAGTGGCGCAGTCCTGGCTCGCTGAAACCTCCGCCTCCCCAGTTAAAGCGATTCTCCTGCCTCAGCCTCCCGAGTAGCTGGGATTACAGGCATGTGCCACTACGCCCAGCTAATTTTTGTATTTTTTTAGTAGAGATGGGGTTTCACCATGTCGGCCAGGATACTCTCGATCTCCTGGCCTCGTGATCTGCCCGCCTCAGCCTCCCAAAATGCTGGGATTACAGGCGTGAGCCACCACGCCTGGCCAAGTTTTCTATTTTTAGTAGAGATGGGGTTTCACCATGTTGGCCAGGCTTGTCTTAAACTCCTGACCTCAAGTGATCCATCCACCTTGGCCTCTCAAAGTGCTGGGATTACAGGCATGAGCTGCTGTGCCCAGCCTGCTAAATCTTTATATCCAGTCCAGAATTCTTTTTTTTTGTAAATTCAGATAAAAAGTCTCACTCTGTTGCCCAGGCTGGAGTGCATGGTGGCTCACGCCTGTAATCCCAGCGCTTTGGGAGGCCAAGGCTGGCAGATCACCTGAGGTTGAGAGTTCAAGACCAGCCTGGCCAATGAAACCAGAGACTGATGAAACCCAGTCTGTACTAAAAATACAACAAGTAGCTGGATACAATGTTGCACACCTGTAATCCCAGCTACTAGGGAGGCTGAGGCAGGAGAATTTCTTTTTTTTTTTTTTTTTGAGATGGAGTCTCGCTCTGTCACCCAGGCTGGAGTGCAGTGGCACGATCTCGGCTCACTGCAAGCTCCGCCTCCTGGGTTCCTGCCATTCTCCTGCCTCAGCCTCTCCGAGTAGCTGGGACTACAGGCGCCCGCCACCAGGCCCGGCTAATTTTTTTAATATTTTTAGTAGAGACGGGGTTTCACCGTGGTCTCAATCTCCTGACCTCGTGATCCGCCCGCCTCGGCCTCCCAAAGTGCTGGGATTACAAGCATGAGCCACCGCGCCCGGCCTAGGCAGGAGAATTTCTTGAACCCAGGAGACGGTGGTTGCAGTGAGCTGAGATCATGCCACTACACTCCAGCCTGGGTGACAGAGCAAGACTTCGTCTCAAAAAAAAAAAATAAAAATAGCAATAGAGGAGTATTATTATCATTCATCCATTGCTATGGTCTGAATATATCTCCCCAGAATTAATATGTTGAAATCCTAACCCCCAAGGTGATGATATTAAGAGGTGGGGCTTTTTGGGAGGTGATTAAGTCGTGAGGGCAGAGCTATTATGAACTGAATTAATTCCCTTATAAAAGACACCTCAGGGCTGGGCATGGTGGCTCACACCTGTAATCCCAGCACTTTGGGAGGCCAAGGTGGGTGGATCATGAGGTCAGGAGTTCGAGACCATCCTGGCTAACACAGTGAAACCCCATCTCTACTAAAAATACAAAAAATTAGGCGCGTATTGTGGTACACATACATAGTCCCAGCTACTCGGAAGGCCGAGGCAGGAGAATCATTTGAACCTGGGAGCCAGAGGTTGCAGTGAGCCGAGATTGTGCCACTGTGCTTCAGCCTGGGTGACAGAGCAAGACTCTGTCTCGGCCAGGCACAGTGGCTCACGACTGTAATCCC
>NW_026664453.1:0-1844 GCF_009828535.3 Hylobates moloch | reverse complement strand
GGGGGGGGTGGAACTGGGGAAAGACAGACAGAAGGACCATAGCAGAACCCCTTTCAAACCCGTCAGGTCGGAGCAACACTCCCCCCCCCGCACCCCCTGCAACCTCCCCCAGCTGCGCCAGACGCAGAGCAGGTGGGGGCGAGGGGGCGGTGCCTACTCTGCGGCTGTCAGAGGAGGGGGACTGCGGGAGAGCGCTTGGGGGGGCGCTGCGGCAGCCGGTCCCAACCCGCAGCGGCTCGCGCGGCAGGGGCGGGGGCGCTGACCCACCTCGGCCCGGCCCCTCCTCCGCTGCGGAGGCCTCGCCATTAATCCTGACCGGGGGAGGGGGCGCCCGCTGCCCCCCACTTCCTACGGGGGCCGCTGCGAGCGCTCCCTCGCCGCCCCCTGCCTGGAGCCCCTGCGGGACCCCTGCCCCCAGGTCTGTCGCCCTCGGTGTCGGAGTCTCTGTCTGTGTCCCCGTCTGTCCCGTCTCCCTGCTGTGCGTGTGTGTAGCCGCGTGTCCCCGGACACCCGCAGTCACCGGCTAGGGCGGCTCGGGAAGGGGTCCCGGGGGTCGGCGCGTGGGTCCCTCTGAGGTCTGGGTGTCTTTCTGGGACTGTGCGTCTGTGTGATGTCGGGGTGCCAGCCCCACAGGCTGCGAGTGTGCATCTGTGTTGACCTCCTGCAGAAAGTGTGTGTCCCAGATGCCCCACCGGCTTCGAGCATGGGTCCCTGTGTGCCCGGCGGACACCCACGGGCCGTGTGTCCGTCACACGCTGTAGGCGCCGCGCGTGGGGATCTCTGCGCGTGTCCGTGTGTGGTGTGTGTGTGTCCGTGGCTGAGTCGAGGAGGCCCGGCCCGCCGGTGTCCCCGAGTCGCCTGCGCGCGAGTGTGTGTGTGCGCGTGTGTGTGCGCGCGCACCGCGGCGAAGGTGGATCCGCTCGCTCCGCAGCGAGCCCGGCCGGGGCCCCGCGACCTGCAGCCGCCGCCGCCACCGCTGCCGCCGCTCCCCGGGCCTCCCCTTGCGCGGGCCGGGCCGGGGATGGAGCCGCAGCCGGAGCCGCCGCAGCTGGAGCCGCGGCGCGGAGCAGCCTGAGGCGCGGGCGGCGCGCGGGACCGGGGGGAGGGCGGGCCGAGGGGAGGGTCCTGCGGGCCGGGGGGGCGGGCGCGGCGCGCCCCCTCCCTGGCGCGCTCGCTCCCTCCCCCGCGCGCCCTCCCTCGCCGCCTCCTCCCGCCGCCTGCGGCCCCCCCTCGCCGGGGACCGAGCGCGCTCGCTCCGGCGCCGGCCTCGCCTCCTCGCAGCAGCGCCATGGTACGTCGCCGCACCCACTTTCGTTTTCGCCCGGGGACTTTTTGGGGTGGTGCGTGGGCTCCGGGCGAAAGTTGCAAGATCTGGGGGGACAGGGGGCGGGGGCCGCCCGGAGGAGGGGCTCGAGGCGGGGACCCCCACTCGCCAGTCGCCACGGGACCCTTACCCACGATCCCCCCCCCGCACCCCGGCTGGGGGCGGAGCTGGCGCGCGGGGCGCAGCGGGAGACCCCAAGTGGGGGGCCCCTCGCGGGCGCCGCGGAGTTGGCGGGGAGGGCGGGGCTCCCCGGAGAAGGCCCCCGCAACCCCAGGCCGGGCCCCCGCCCCCTCCCCGGGCCAGACCCCAGGCGGGAGGGCGCGGCCCTGGGCGCACGACCCCCGAGCGCGCAGTCCGTGGGGGAGCCCGGGCCAGGAAGGGGGCGCACGGCGGGACGGCGCGTGGGGCGGGGGTCGCGGCGGCCCCCGCGGGGTGCCCCGGCCCGGGCGAGCGCGGCGCGCCAGCTAGCGGAAAATGGCCGCTGCGGAGAGGGGCGGAGAGCGCGCCGCGGCCGCCGCCG
>NW_026664452.1:0-1844 GCF_009828535.3 Hylobates moloch | reverse complement strand
TTTTTTTTTTTCCTCTATGCTTTTTCTTTCTTGTCCAGTTCAAACAACATGACCCTGGTATTTTCTCATTAGCTTTTTCTGAGCTGCTCCCTGCTTCTGGGGTAGAAGAGGTGCATGTCTACCTTTGAACTTCTGAGCCTCTGGGCAAGTAAGGGTATTTGACTTTAATAGGATTAGAGAGCCATGTGCTCTCCAAAGTCGGGGAACTAAGTCTTCCAGATGAGGTGGTGGGCATTAGGAAGCAGCCGTCATCATTGGTGGTCTGTCTGAAAAACAATCTGCCTAAGTACCACCAGGCAGAAGACAGGACCACGGTGCCCTTCCGCTTCTGGGAGAGGCCCTGCCCTTGCCCTCCCTCTGTCCCTGAGGAGGAGATTCCTGGTTTTATTTATTTATTTTTTTTTGAGACGGAGCCTCCTCTGTCACCCAGGCTGGAGTGCAGTGGCACGATCTCGGCTCACTGCAAGCTCCGCCTCCCGGGTTCACGCCATTCTCCTGCCTCAGCCTCCCGAGTAGCTGGGACTACAGGCGCCCGCCACCACGCCCGGCTAGTTTTTTGTATTTTTAGTAGAGATGGGGTTTCACCGTGTTAGCCAGGATGGTCTCGAGCTCTTGACTTTGTGATCCGCCCACCTCTGCCTCCCAAAGTGCTGGGATTACAGGCGTGAGCCACCGTGCCCGGCCGAGATTCCTCGTTAATCATCTCCTAGGACCCTGCAGCCAGTTGCAGTCCTGGGGGCAGAGTAGTCGGGGGACTGCAGGTGTGGTCTTTGTGGACGCCTCATCTTCTGTCCAGGGCCGAGAGGGGGCCTGGACTAGGCCTGCCCAGAACTGGCAGACGTTCTCGAGCTCTTGGCTTTGGTTTCTCAGGGCGATCTTTCCTCTCTTTAGAGCTGTGAGATCTGAGGCTAAGGTTGGAGTGCTGGGATGAGCGAGAGAGAACACCACTGGCCCACTTTGGTGCTGCAAACCTTTTTGATTTCTTAGTCTGGCAAAAGGCTGCCAGCCTAAGTGGAATTGGGACACCTGGGCCTGGGGTCTTTTGGCTCCCGGATGAAGAACTGAGTGGATTGGCTAGCTAGTTAAGGACACCAGTACCTCTAAGAGGTTAGGGGTTTCTGACTGTTTGGTGGGCCACAGATCCTTTTGACGGTCCAGCGACCCTTTGTCAGGTATTTTCCCAAACGTTGCATTATGAAAATGTTCACATATACAGAAAAGTCGAATTCTACAGTGAACACTGGTCTTCCCACCACCTAGTTTCTGCTGTTAGCATCTTCCTCTGCTTGTTTTGCCGCATTTTCCCAACCGTCTATCAGCTTATTTTTAGACAATAAAAGTTTACAAAAATCAATTATGTTGAAATCTAACAATCAGAATGTTTTTAAAAATTTATATAGAGATGTATGTATATCTTTATTAATGCCTTAAAGCAGCAGGTCTAATAACTACCCTACTTCCAAAGTGGTGATGAGCTATTTTGAGATACCTGTGGTAGCTGTAATGTGACAGGAATATACAATTTCTGTTGGTTTCAAGATTACGGGTGGGCGCAGTGGCTGACGCCTGTAATCCCAGCACTTTGGGAGGCCGAGGTGGACAGATCTCCTGAGGTCAGGAGTTCGAGACCAGCCTGGCCAACATGGTGAAACCCTGTCTCTACTAAAAATACAAAAATTAGCCAGGCGTGGTGGTGGGTACCTGTAATCCCAGCTACTTGGGAGGCTGAGGCAGGAGGATCGCTCGAACCCAGGAGGCGGAGGTTGCAGTGAGCCGAGTTCATGCCACTGCACTCCAGCCTGGGCGGCAAGAGCGAAACTCCGTCTCAAAAAAAAAAAAAAAAA
>NW_026664451.1:0-1844 GCF_009828535.3 Hylobates moloch | reverse complement strand
AAAAAATTAATGAATCCAGGAGCTGGTTTTTTGAAAAGATCAACAAACTTGATAGACCACTAGCAAGACTAATAAAGAAAAAAAGAGAGAAGAATCAAATAGACACAATAAAAAATGATAAAGGGAATATCACCACCGATCCCACAGAAATACAAACTACCATCAGAGAATACTATAAACACCTCTATGCAAATAAACTAGAAAATCTAGAAGAAATGGATGAATTCCTGGACACATACACCCTCCCAAGACTAAACCAGGAAGAAGTTGAATCTCTGAATAGACCAATAACAGGCTCTGAAATTTTGGCAATAATCAATGGCTTACCAACCAAAAAAAGTCCAGGAACAGATGGATTCACAGCCGAATTCTACCAGAGGTACAAGGAGGAGCTGGTACCATTCCTTCTGAAACTATTCCAATCGATAGAAAAAGAGGGAATCCTCCCTAACACATTTTATGAGGGCAGCATCATCCTGATACCAAAGGCTGGCAGAGACACAACCAAAAAAGAGAATTTTAGACCAATATCCTTTATGAACATTGATGCAAAAATCCTCAATAAAATACTGGCAAACCAAATCCAGCAGCACATCAAAAAGCTTATCCACCATGATCAAGTGGACTTCATCCCTGGGATGTAAGGCTGGTTCAACATATGCAAATCAATTGATGTAATCCAGCATATAAACAGAACCAAAGACAAAAACCACATGATTATCTCAATAGATGCAGAAAAAAAAAAAAACATAATTCAACAGCCCTTCATGCTGAAAACTCTCAATAAATTAGGTATTGATGGGATGTATCTCAAAATAATAAGAGCTATGTATGACAAACCCACAGCCAATATCATACTGAATGGGCAAAAACTGGAAGCATTCCCTTTGAAAACTGGCACAAGAGAGGGATGCCCTCTCTCACCACTCTTATTCAACATAGTGTTGGAAGTTCTGGCCAGGGCAATTAGACAGGAGAAGGAAATAAAGGGTATTCAATTAGGAAAAGAGGAAGTCAAATTGTCCCTGTTTGCAGATGACATGATTGTATATCTAGAAAACCCCATTGTCTCAGCCCAAAATCTCCTTAATCTGATAAGCAACTTCAGCCAAGTCTCAGGATACAAAATCAATGTACAAAAATCACAAGCATTTTTATACACCAATAACAGACAAACAGAGAGCCAAATCATGAGTGAACTCCCATTCACAGTTGCTTCAAAGAGAATAAAATACCTAGGAATCCAACTTACAAGGGATGTGAAGGACCTCTTCAAGGAGAACTACAAACCACTGCTCAATGAAATAAAAGAGGATATAAACAAATGGAAGAACATTCGATGCTCATGGGTTGGAAGAATCAATATCGTGAAAATGGCCATACTGCCCAAGGTGATTTATAGATTCAATGCCATCCCCATCAAGCTACCAATGACTTTCTTCACAGAGTTGGAAAAAACTACTTTAAAGTTCATATGGAACCAAAAAAGAGCCTGCGTCGCCAAGTCAATCCTAAGCCAAAAGAACAAAGCCAGTGGCATCACGCTACCTGACTTCAAACTATACCACAAGGCTATAGTAACCAAAACAGCATGGTACTGGTACCACAACAGAGATATAGATCAATGGAACAGAACAGAGCCCTCAGAAATGATGCCGCATACCTACAACCATCTGATCTTTGACAAGCCTGACAAAACCGAGCAATGGGGAAAGGATTCCCTATTTAATAAATGGTGCTGGGAAAACTGGCTAGCCATAGGTAGAAAGCTGAAACTGGATCCCTTCCTTATACCTTATACAAAAATTAATTCAAGATGGATTAAAGACTTAAATGTTAGATCT
>NW_026664450.1:1499-1844 GCF_009828535.3 Hylobates moloch | reverse complement strand
CTTATAGTGGAAAAAGGAATATCTTCAAATAAAAATTACACAGAAGCATTCTGTGAAACTTCTTTCTGTTATGTGCATTCAACTAACAGAGTTGAAGCTTACTTTTGATACAGCAGTTATGAAACACTCTTTCTGTAGAAACAGCAAGGGGACAATCTGAGCGCTAATGGGCCCACAGTGGAAAAAGGAATATCTTCAAATAAAAACTACACAGAAACGTTCTGTGAAACTTCTTTCTGTTCTGTGCATTCAACTCACAGAGTTGAAGCGTACGTTTGATAGAGCAGTTTTGAAACACTCTTTCTGTAGAAACTGCAAGCGGACATTCTGAGCGCTAAGGGGCCT
>NW_026664450.1:828-1399 GCF_009828535.3 Hylobates moloch | reverse complement strand
CTTACTGTAGAAACTGCAAGGGGACATTCGGAGCGCTAAGGGGCCTAGAGTGAAAAAAGTTATATCTTGAAATAGAAGCTACACAGAATCATTCTGTGAAACTCCTTTCTGTTCTCTGCATTGAACTAGCAGAGTTGAAGCTTACTTTTGATAGAGCACTTCTGAAACACTCTTTCTGTTGAAACTGCAAGTGGACATTCTGAGCGCTAAGGGGCTTATAGTGGAAAAAGGAATATCTTCAAATAAAAACGACACAGAAGCATTCTGTGAAACTTCTTTCTGTTCTGTGCATTCAACTAACAGAGTTGAAGCTTACGTTTGATTGTGCAGTTCTGAACCACTGTTTCTGTAGAAACTGGAAGGGGACATTCGGAGCACTAAAGGGCCTACAGGGGAAAAAGGAATATCTTCAAATAAATCTACACAGAAGCATTCTGTGAAACTTCTTTCTGTTCTGTGCATTCAACTAACAGAGTTGAAGCTTACGTTTGATAGAGCAGTTATGAAACACTCTTTCTGTAGAAACTGCAAGCGGACATTGTGAGCGCTAAGGTGCTTATAGGGGAAAAAG
>NW_026664450.1:0-728 GCF_009828535.3 Hylobates moloch | reverse complement strand
TTTCTGTTCTGTGCATTCAACTAACAGAGTTGAGGCTTACTTTTGATAGAGCAGTTATGAAACACTCTTTCTGTAGAAACTGCAAGCGGACATTGTGAGCGCTAAGGTGCTTATAGGGGAAAAAGGAATATCTTCAAATAAAAACTACACAGAAGCATTCTGTGAAACTTCTTTCTGTTCTCTGCATTCAACTCACAGAGTTGAAGCTTAGTTTTGATAGAAGAGTTATAAAACACTCTTTCTGTAAAAACTGCATGGGGACATTCTGAGCGCTAAGGGGCCTACAGTGGAAAAAGGAATATCTTCAAATAAAAACTACACAGAAACCTTCTGTGAAACTTCTTTCTGTTCTGTGCATTCATCTCACAGAGTTGAAGCTTACGTTTGATAGAGCAGTTATGAAACACTCTTTCTGTAGAAACTGCAAGCGGACTTTCTGAGCGCTAAGGGGCCTACAGTGGAAAAAGGAATATCTTCAAATAAAAACGACACAGAATCATTCTGTGAAACTTCTTTCTGTTCTGTGCATTCAACTAACAGAGTTGAAGCTTACTTTTAATTGAGCAGTTCTGAAACACTGTTTCTGTAGGAACTGGAAGGGGACATTCGGAGCACTAAAGGGCCTACAGGGGAAAAAGCAATATCTTCAAATAAAAACTACACAGAAGCATTCTGTGAAACTTCTTTCTGTTCTGTGCATTCAACTAACAGAGTTGAAGCTTACTTTT
>NW_026664449.1:0-1845 GCF_009828535.3 Hylobates moloch | reverse complement strand
CAACCTACCTGTTCAAACACAGCTGCAGGGATGAGGAAACTGCTGTACAGATACACCACGGAATATGTTTCAGCCATAAACCTTTGGGAAATCCTGCCATCTGCAGCCACATGAAGAAACCTGAAGAACATGAGGTCCGAAGAATAAGCCTGGTAGAGAAAGTCCCATGCCACGTGATCTCAGGCATGTAGACTGAAAAAAGCTTTATCTTCTAGAAGTAGAAAGTTCAATAGGGCTTACCAGAGGCTGCTGGGGAAGTGGAGGCGGTCTCAGAAGGAATCAGTGATGGGGTACAAAGTTACTCTCAGATGAGAGTGATCAATTCTGGTCTTCTATTCCACAGCAGGTGACCAGCCTTAACACAAATGTATCATATGTTTCAAAGTAGCTAGAAGGAAAGATTCTGAATGTTGTTACCACTCAAAAATAATAACTATATGAGATGAAGAGATGCTAAATAACCTGATTTTATCATTACTCAACATAGACATGTATCAAAATCTTCCTTGTACCTTCTAATTGTATACATTTAGTATATGACAAATAGTGTTTTAAGAAATATAAAGAAACAATGCCAAAATTTATGTGGAAATGTGAAACACCCTGAATTTCCAAAGCTATTCTAAGAAATACAAACCATATGGGATGCATCACATTCCCTGAGTTCTAATTAAATGAAAATCCATAGTTAACAAACCCATATGTTACTGACATACACAGAGAAACACAGACCAGTGAGCAAAATGAATGTGCTCAATAATAAACAAAAATTTATATGGAATGAACACATTTTTCAAAACAACACCAAAATAACACAACGCGGAAGATTTCTAAAACTAGATATCCATATGCAAATGAATAATACAGGACTCTAATGGTACTAGATACACAATAATCAACTCAAAATGATTGAAGATTATACACAAAACTTGCAACCATAAAGCTCCCATAAAGACAACCTTGGGTGTGCGTATATTTAGGACAACTTGGATGTATGCTCAGGGTTCGCAAAAAGTAAACAAAAATACAAGGGAAAAAAATTATTGACAATGAACTGCTTTGGTGGTGATTTTGTTTTTTCTTGATTAGTAACCAACAGCACAGCCACCAAGAAATTACACACATGTGGGACCACGTCAAGCTGAAGGGTTTGTGCCCAACAAAGGAAACAATAAACAAAATAAAAAGGCACACTAAAAATTACAAGTTTGGGATAAGGGATTATTTTTGAAAAGGTACAAGCCAGTCATACTACCAGCTGGCAAAAAAATAACAAAACAACAGAACAATTGCCAGACAAAAACTGGGCAAATAACTGGATTAGATAATTTTCCAAAGAAGACAGGAAACTGACACAATGTCTACAAAAACGTGGTTAACATTACTACTCATGAGAAAAATGCAGATCAAAACCACACTCAGATCTTTTCTCACTCCAATAGAATGAACATTACAAAAAGATCAAAATATTTAAAACGACAATTCCTGGTGTGAATTTCCAGAAAGGGGAACCGTTTGTGGAAACATTAATTAGTATTAACACTATAAAAAACAGTTAGAGGTCTTGCAAAGAATAGGAAAAAAAGAAATAACATATCATCTAGCAGTCCCATTACTGGGTATAAACTCAACCTACCTGTTCATCCACAGATAAAGAGATCAAGAAACTCTCGTATACATACACTAGGAAATATTCCTCAACCATCAAAATAATGAAACAGTGTCATTTAGAGCAACACAGATGAACCTGGAAAACATTATGTTAAATGTAATGAGCTAGGCTAGAAAGACAAACACTGCATGATACCACTCATGTGAAATCTTAAGATGTTTATCTTAATGAAG
>NW_026664448.1:0-1845 GCF_009828535.3 Hylobates moloch | reverse complement strand
GCCCAGCTGGTCTCGAACTCCTGGGCTCAAGCAATCCTCTCATCTCGGCCTCCTGAAGTGCAGGGATTTACAGGCATCAGCCACCTTGCCAGGCTCATGCTGCTCTCTTGATTTGGGAAAGTACAAATGTTCCTTCTCCTCTTGCTTTTCTTAGTAGTGATTCCCAAGATTTCTTAGTGCAGATGATGAGAAGTGGACAGACTTAGAATATATTTTGGAGATGAGGGTAAGAGGTTTTAATAACAGACTTGAGTCCAAAGGAAAGAGAAGTATTAAGTATGACTCTTAGGGTTTTAGTTCAAACAACTGAAAGGATGGCGTTGCCATTAACCTAGCTGGGTAAGACTGAAGGAGGAATAGGTTTGTGGTAGTGGGAAGATCAGGACTCTTAGACATGCTAAATTAGGGAAGCCTATGAGACATCCAAGTGGAAAGTTCCAGCAGGCAGTTGAATATACAAGTGTGAGGCCATAATCCAGATTGGAGGCAAAGCAGGGGATCACCTGAGGTCAGGATTTGAGACCAGTCTGGCCAACATGGTGAATCCGCTCTATAAGTGCGAGACTCTGTCTCAAAAAATTAGAAAATTAAAAATAAAATAAAATAACAAATAAAAAAGCCAAAACCCTGTCCCTACTAAAAGTTTTTAAAAATTAGCCACACAAGAATAACTTGAACCTGGGAAGCAGAGATTGCAGTGAGCCGAGAACATACCACTGTACTCCAGCCTGGGCAACAGAGTGAGGGACACTCCGTCTCAAATGTCTCTCTCTCTCTCTCTCTCTCTATATATATATATACACACACACACTCACACACATATATACACATATATATACATATATATACACACACACGTTCATACACACAGACACAAGTGTGGCATTCAGTCAAGGCTAGGGGTGCCTATTTGGGAGTAATCAGTATATAGATGGTAGTTAAAGTCCTAGGATTGCATGAGATTACCTGGAAAATTTTATGTTTAAGGACTGAGCCCTAAACACTCCAAAGTTCGGAGGCTGATTAAAGGAACCAGAAGCAGCATAAGACAGTGTAAAGGAGCAGCCAGTTGAGATAAGACAAATACCATGAGGCCAGGCTCAGTGGCTCTTACCTGTAATCCCAGCACTTTGGAAGGCTGAGGTGGGAGGATTGCTTGAGCCTAGGAGTTCAAGACCAGCCTGAGCAGCATGGCAAACCCCCATCTCTACAATAAATACAAAAAATTAGCCAGGTATGGTGGTATGCACACCTGTTGTCCCAGCTACTCGGGAGGCTGAGATGGGAGAATTGCTTGAACCCAGGAGGTGGAGGTTGCAGTGAGCCGAGATCACACCACTAAACTCCAGCCTGGGCAACAGAGCAAGACCCTGTCTCAAAAAAAAAAAAAAAAAAAGACAAACACCATGAGCTTTCAGTGTCATGTAGACTAAGAGAAGAAAGTATTGTAAGACTGAAATAATCAACTCTGCTGAATGTTAGTAAATTGTTAAGTAAAATGAGGATAAAGAAGCACTGAATGTAGTTGGCAACCTAGAGGTCACTGGTGAACTTGCCAAGGAAAATTTCAGTGAAGGGATGGGGGCCAACATCTACTGAGCATGAGTTGAGGAAAAAAAGGAATGTGACATCAATCCTACAACCCCACCTGGAACTATGGTATGTTCGTGTATATTAGCCAAGATCTTTGTTTCTTTTTGGGAGGCAGTGTAGAATATCATACAGATTGAGAGCACAGACTTTATTTATTTTATTTATTTTTTAAGACAAATTCTTGTTCCGTGCAGTGGTGTGATCCTAGCTCACTGCAGCCTCAACCTCCCAGGCTCAAGTGATCCTCCCACC
>NW_026664447.1:0-1845 GCF_009828535.3 Hylobates moloch | reverse complement strand
CAAAATTAGCAACATAAAAAGGATTTCACAGCCAAATACTAAATTATGAGAAAAGGGACAAAAATGAAACTAAAAAGTATACCTGAAAACTCCTAGAAATTTACCTAAAGGAAATATTCAAATAAATAGCCAAGTTGTACATACAATGTTTTTCTATCTAGGCTTATTATTTAAAAATCAGAAACTATTCAAAAGTCCAATAACAAATTATTAAAACACGATACAGTCCTACAATAAATTACTTTAACAATTTAAAATGATGTCAACAGTTAAACTATTTTTACAAAGAATATTTATCAGATATTGTATGAAAAAAAGTGACTGCAGTATACTGAGTACATCTTCGAAAACTGAATACACATATATTTGTTAGATGAGAAAAAGTCTGGAGAAATATATACCAAAATAATGTCCCTGGGTAGTAGGTTTTCAGGGGCTTTCTTTTCATTTACCCCATTACCCTTACTTTGAAAAACAATAATGATTTAATGCTTATATATTTAAAAATATAAATATATAATTTTAAAGGAAATTAAACAAATCTTTCCATATCAGAGAAATGAAGGTAAAATAGCAGATAACTATAATTAGATCTCTTAAATACAGCAGAATAAACTAATTCAATCTATTTTTTTGTTTTCAGAGTCTTGCCCTGTCATCCAGGCTGGAGTGCAGTGGCACAATCTCGGCTCACCGCAACCTCCGCCTCCCGGGTTCAAGCGATTCTCGTGCCTCAGCCTCCCGAGTAGCTGGGACTACAGGCACCTGCCACATGCCCAGCTAATTTTTCTATTTTTAGTGAAGACGGGTTTCGCCATGTTGGCTAGGCTGGTCTCAAACTCCTGACCTCAGGTGATCCGTCTGACTCGGCCTCCCAAACTGGTGGGGTTACAGGCATGAGCCACTGCACCTGGCCACTAAATTCAGTCTACTGGGTTATTTATGAAGCAAATTAATTTTCTCCTTTTCACATACCCCCACCCCAGGCCATCTATCTTCTTAATTCTCATCCTTACACAGCTCCCAGCTTCCTCCCCAATGACCCATCCTCCATCCCTGAATTCTCTCCCAAACCTTTCCACTGCACCCTGTGGAACCTTACTTCAACATAAACAAACTCCTACATGCTAAGGTTGGTCACAGGAAGTTCCCTCCTCAACCTGATTTAAATGAGACATAGTTTTCCTAAAAGTCACAGCTTCCAGGCCTCCTGCCTCCAACCTCTATCTCTACTCCCATGCATGTTAGAAAAAAAAAAAAAAAAAAACTTTTAGAGCTTACAGCCCTACTTTCCAAGCCTTCTTTCTCTTAGCTTTCTATTGTTCTTTTTCTAAAACTTGGCCTTTTGCTCAGATAAAAATCCATCTTCTGTCACCCCTTGTCACTTCCATACACATCTTCTGATCAATCACTCTCAAACATTTGATGAAAACTTCAACACCTGGGCCAGGCACGGTGGCTCACACCTGTAATCCCAGCACTTTGGGAGGCTGAGGCAGGCGGATCACTTGACGTCAGGAGTTCAAGACCAGCCTGGGCAACATGGTAAAACCCTGTCTCTACTAAAAATACAAAAATTAAGGGCCGGGCGTGGTGGCTCATGCCTGTAATCCCAACACTTTGGGAGGCCGAGATGGGTGGATCACCTGAAGGTCAGGAGTTTGAGACCAGCCTGGCCAACATGGTGAAACCCCATCTCTACTAAAAATATAAAAATTAACCGGGCGTGGTGGCGGGCACCTGTAATCCCAACTACTCGGAAGGCTGAGGCAGGAGAATCGCTTGAACCCGGGAGGCAGAGGTTGCAGTGAGCTGAGATTGCACCACTGCACTCCAGCCTGGGCG
>NW_026664446.1:792-1846 GCF_009828535.3 Hylobates moloch | reverse complement strand
AAGAATCTCTGCCCTTCCCCGAGATTCCTTAAATGTTACCATTTTATTATATTCTCTCTCTAAAGCAAACACAATAAAATGGTTGTATATATATTTTTTCTGAGACATTTGTGCATAGTTGCAGACATAATATTCCTTTATATCTTAATAATTCAGTTGTAGTTCTTAACTACAAGTTTGTCTTAAAACTTTGCATTAAAAACAAAGACAATGTCTTAAATAATTTGTATAGTTATCGAAATCAGGAAGTTAACATTGATATACTAGTACCTAATCTACAGATCTGATTCAAAATTCTCCAGTTGTACAACTGATACTTCTAGTGTTACTTTTCTACATTGAAATTTATTATTGTGAAATATTGGTTAAACCAATCATGCTGTGAGAATATATTTGTGCTACTGGGTTTTTTTTTTTTTTTTTTTTTTTTTGCCAAATTATCTTTCTGGTGTTTATCCAGGCAAAACACAATTAGGAAATAAATGTTCTTCCAAAAGATAACCACATAACATATAATCTTCCAGAAGTCCTTGGGCGATTACTGAACTTTTAAACTTCTATTAGCTTTGATTGCAGGTGTAGGAAGGAACACTCTGCAAATGGCATTTGAAGGCAAATTCAATTTTCTTCTCATCAGTAATGTGGCCTTAAATTCTCCTAAGGCTACTAGTATTGATCTACTCATCTGTAGAGGCCATTTTTTATTTGGCATTGTGTCTAAAATAGGAACACTTGGTGTACATTTGTCTTAACTTGAACAATTTTGTTTGAAATGCCCTTTCCAATTTGTTTTTGTCAAGTTTATAGAAACTTAAAAGTACAAAAAGCAAAGTGACCTTTTGAAGTTTTCCAAATCCACATAAAAATGATAATTGGATGGGTTTGGGCAAGAACTCTGGCATATTGCCATCGTTTTGGAGCATAGGAGAAATAGCCCTTTGGAGTACCCATTAAGGACTTTTCTGGAAACCCTTGGTATTTTTGTCACTTCAACCTCTTTTTGTTTCAGGGTGAAAAGATCTTCTACCTGATCCGCCCAACAAATGCCAATCTG
>NW_026664446.1:0-782 GCF_009828535.3 Hylobates moloch | reverse complement strand
GCAAATGTTAGGTTTAACTCTTTAATTTTAAAATAATTTCATTTTATAGAAAGGTTAAAAAAAATGGGAAGAATCTCTGCCCTTCCCCGAGATTCCTTAAATGTTACCATTTTATTATATTCTCTCTCTAAAGCAAACACAATAAAATGGTTGTATATATATTTTTTCTGAGACATTTGTGCATAGTTGCAGACATAATATTCCTTTATATCTTAATAATTCAGTTGTAGTTCTTAACTACAAGTTTGTCTTAAAACTTTGCATTAAAAACAAAGACAATGTCTTAAATAATTTGTATAGTTATCGAAATCAGGAAGTTAACATTGATATACTAGTACCTAATCTACAGATCTGATTCAAAATTCTCCAGTTGTACAACTGATACTTCTAGTGTTACTTTTCTACATTGAAATTTATTATTGTGAAATATTGGTTAAACCAATCATGCTGTGAGAATATATTTGTGCTACTGGGTTTTTTTTTTTTTTTTTTTTTTTTTGCCAAATTATCTTTCTGGTGTTTATCCAGGCAAAACACAATTAGGAAATAAATGTTCTTCCAAAAGATAACCACATAACATATAATCTTCCAGAAGTCCTTGGGCGATTACTGAACTTTTAAACTTCTATTAGCTTTGATTGCAGGTGTAGGAAGGAACACTCTGCAAATGGCATTTGAAGGCAAATTCAATTTTCTTCTCATCAGTAATGTGGCCTTAAATTCTCCTAAGGCTACTAGTATTGATCTACTCATCTGTAGAGGCCATTTTTTATTTGGCATTG
>NW_026664445.1:0-1846 GCF_009828535.3 Hylobates moloch | reverse complement strand
CTCCCCATCATTTTCAGGTACACCAATCAGACGTAGGTTTGGTCTTTTCACATACTCCCAGATTTCTCGGAGGCTTTGTTCATTTCTTTTTATTCTTTTTTCTCTAAACTTCCCTTCTCTCTTCGTTTCATTCATTTCATCTTCCATCAGCGATAGCCTTTCTTCCAGTTGATCGCATCTGCTACTGAGGCTGTTGCAATCTTCGCGTAGATCTCGAAACATGGCTTTCAGCTCCATCAGCTCCTTTAAGCCCTTCTCTCCATTGGTTATTCTAGTTAACCATTCTTCAAATATTTTTTCAAAGTTTTTAACTTCTTTGCTATTGTTTTGAATTTCCTCTCTGTTCTGTGCTTCCAAGTAGCAGAGATGAAGCTTACTTTTGAATGAGCAGTTCAGAGACACTCTTTCTGTAGAACCTGCAAGTGGACATTCGGAGCCCTAACCGGCCTATAGTGGAAAATGAAGTATCTTCAAATAAAAACTACACAGGAGCATTCTGTGAAACTTCTGTTCATTCTGTGCATTCAACTAACAGAGTTGAAGCCTACTTCTCATTGAGCAGTTTTGAGACACTCTTTCTGTAGAAACTGAAAGCGGAGATTCCAAGCGCAAAGGGGCCTATAGCGGAAAAAGGGATATCATCAAATAAAAACTACAGAGAAGCATTCTGCGAAAATTCTTTCTGTTCTGTGCATTCAACTAAGAGAGTTGAAGCTTACTTTTGATTGAGCAGTTCTGAAACACTCTTTCAGTAGAAACTGCAAGGGGACATTCCGAGCGCGAAGTCGCCTATAGTGGAAAAAGGGATATCATCAAATAAAAACTACACAGAAGCATTCTGTGAAACTTCTTTCTCTTCTGTGCATTCAGCTAACCGAGTTGAACATTACTTTTGATTGAGCAATTCTGAAACACTCTTTCTGTAGAAACTGCAAGTGGACATTCAGAGCGAAAAGGGGCCTACTTTGGAAAAAGAAGTATCTTCAAATAAAAACTACACAGAAGCATTGTGTGAAACTTCTTTCTGTTCTTTGTATTCAACTAACAGACAAGAAGCTTAATTTTGATTTAGCAGTTCTGAAACACTCTTTCTGTAGAAACTGCAAGTTGTCATTCGGAGCGCTAAGTGGCATGTAGTGGAAAAGGGAATATCTTCAAATAAAAACAACACAGAAGCATTCTGTGAAAATTCCTACTAATGTGTGCATTCAACTATCAGAGTTGAAGCTTAGTTTTGATTGAGCAGTTCTCAAACACACTTTCTGTAGAAACTGCAAGTGGACATTCGGACCGGTAACGGGCCTAGGGTGGAAAAAGGAATATCCACAAATAAAGAACTACACAGAAGCATTCTGCGAAACTTCGTTCAGTTCTGTGCATTCAACTAACAGAGGTGAAGCTTACTTTTGACGGAGCAGATCTCAAACACTCTTTCTGTAGAAACTGCATGTGGATATTCACAGCGTTAAGGGGCGTACAGTGGAAACAGGAATATCTTCAAATAAAAAAAACAGAGAAGCATTCTGTGAAACTTCTTTCTCTTCTGTGCATTTCATTAAAAGAGTTGAAGCTTACTTTTGATTGAGCAGTCCAGAAACACTCTTTCTGTAGAAACTGCAAGTGGACATTTGGAGCGCTAAGGGGCCTTTAGGGGAAAAGGGAATATCTTCAAATAAAAACTACACAGAAACATTCTGCGATACTTCTTTCTGTTCTGTGCATTCAACTAAGAGAGTTGACGCTTACTTTTAATTGAGCAGTTCTGAATACACTCTTTCTGTAGAAACTGCAAGAGGACTTTCGGAGGGCTAAAGGGCTTCTAGAGGAAAAAGAAATATCTTCAAGT
>NW_026664444.1:649-1846 GCF_009828535.3 Hylobates moloch | reverse complement strand
CCTCCCGAGTCCAGGGTGAGGGCTCAGTGCAGGCCCACTGCCCTCCCAGTCCAGGGAGAGGGCTCAGAGCAGGCCCATGCGCCCCAGGGTGAGGGCTCAGTGCTGACCCACTTATCCTCACAACAGACCTATACATCCCTGGACATCCAAGTTGGGGCTCTGGGATGCCACCCCCAGCCAGGACAGACTGGCTCATGAGAAGGACCTTCCCCCATAGCTGGCTTCATTCGGAGATGCCAGGGCCCTGGCTGCTGGCAGACGAGCTCAGTGAGCCCCATGAGGGCATGGGTCCCTGAAGCCCCTTGGCCCTGTCTGGCCTGGAATGGCAATGAGTAGGCCGTCTTGCCAGCTGAGACATGAAGCCCAGGCTGGGCCTGTGTGCCAGGTCACACCCCTCTCAGGATGTGCTGGCACCTGCCTCAGGTTGGTTTCCAAAGCCTCATCCAGTAAAACCAGGTCTCTCAAAGCAATTCCTCCAACGAGAGGAAATTCTCTGCCTACTTCAGAGTTTTTTATAGTGTGGGTGGTAGCATGCTAGAACTGAAAGATTTTGGAGTCAGAAGAAATGGTTCTCATTCTAACTCTACCTTCCACCTCTTGGTTCCCTCATCTTTAGAATGGGAATCTGTTGGGGTGATGAGACCCAACACCAGGTCGCAGGGGCGGCAAGTCCAGCGGAGTCAAAGGAATGAGAAACAGACAGTTTGAGAGAGAAAATGGGACCAGGGCACCATCGCGAGTGTGGAGGCTGCGAAGGCCCCGAGTTCTGGGAGCCCACGCTATTTATTGGTGATCTAACAAAGAAACAGGTGGTGAGGATGTGGGGGTTGAAAGGAAACGGTGTATCAAGTGAATGAGAAACATATGGCTACTTGAGATAATGGGAATGCTAGAAGCAAGGAGCCAGCAAATCTAGCAAGCCCTGCCTCAGCTTCTCTCCCAACACTCAGCTTTTCTCCCAACAAGAATCATACAACTTTGGGAGGCCAAGGCAGGTGGATCCCGAGGACAGGAGATCGAGACCACGGTGAAACCCCGTCTCTACTAAAAATACAAAAAATTAGCCGGGCGTGGTGGCGGGCGCCTGTAGTCCCAGCTACTCGGAGAGGCTGAGGCAGGAGAATGGCGTGAACTCGGGAGGCGGAGCTTGCAGTGAGCCGAGATTGCGCCACTGCACTCCAGCCTGGGTGACAGAGC
>NW_026664444.1:0-549 GCF_009828535.3 Hylobates moloch | reverse complement strand
TGGCCAACATAGTGAAACCCCGTCTCTGCTAAAAATACAAAAATTAGTCGGGCATGGTGGTGGGTACCTGTAATCCCAGCCACTCAGGAGGCAGAGGCACAAGAATCACTTGAACCGAGGAGGCAGAGGTTACAGTGAGCTGAGATCACACCACTACACTCCAGCCTGGGTGACAGAGCAAGACTCCATTTCAAATACAAATAAAAATAAAAATAAACATGCTTTAGGGGACTTGGATGAAATTGAAAATGCCCTTTTTGACTTTGAACAGACTTGGTGACTTGTTAAGAAATCTTTGTAGCTTTAAAGTTATGGTAAAAATAAAAATCCATCTTCCTTTTCCTGCATAGGTTATTCAGAATAGGCTGTTTTGATAAGAAAGGCTCCCCAGATTTCCAGAAGGAAGGGTCCAAGCTGCCAGTGTTCACCCAGCACCAGGACTCATGCCCTGCCCCCAGGAGACCTCCTCAGCTCTGCACCCCTCAACTCCGTGCTGACTTGATGGGGCTGGAAGCCAGGGTTCCTGAGGGGCCAAGGCCTCCCCGCTGG
>NW_026664443.1:0-1846 GCF_009828535.3 Hylobates moloch | reverse complement strand
AGCCACTAGGAGAAACTGTTGTGCTGTTCCTCAAGAAGCTAATCATAGAATTCTCATATGAAACAGCATCCATTCCTAGATATATACCCAAAGAATTGAATCCAGGGACTCAAACAGGTACTCACATGGGAAAGTTGATTGCAGCATTATTCACAAAAGATCAAATATGAAAACAATCCAAGTGTTCATCAACACATGAATAAATAAATGTGGTGACACATACAACAGAATGTTAATCTGCCATAAAGAGGAACAAAACTCTGACACACACTGGAACATTCATAGACCTTGAAAACATTATGGGAAGTGAAATACGTGAGAAGCAAAATGACAAATGTGTATGATTCTATGTATATGAAACATCAAGAATAGGCAAATTTATAGAGACAGAGAGTGCACTAGAGATTATCAAGGTCTAGGGTGGAAAAAATAGGGAGTTATTGTTTAAAAGATATAGACCTCTAGTTTAAAATGATAAAAATTTTCTAGAAAAAATAGTGGTGATGGTAATGTAATATTGTGTGTGGTTTATTTTATTTGATTGCACATTTTAAAGTGGTTAAAATGGCATATTATATTTAAATTTAATATATATTTCTATAAATATATGTTTATTTATAGAAATATATATTAACATCTAACACATATAAATATGCATGTGTGTCTATAAATACATTCTATTACAGCTTTTTTTTTTTTTTTGAGACAGAGTCACACTCTGTCGCCCAGGCTGGAGTGCAGTGGCACAATCTCGGCTCACTGCAAGCTCCGCCTCCTGGGTTCATGCCATTCTCCTGCCTCAGCCTCTCTGAGTAGCTGGGACTACAGGCGCTCGCCACCATGCCTGGCTAATTTTTTGTGTATTTTTAGTAAAGACGGGGTTTCACCATGGTCTCGATCACCTGACCTCGTGATCCGCCCGCCTCGGCCTCCCAAAGTGCTGGGATTACAAGCGTGAGCCACCGTGCCTGGCCTATTACAGCTTTTTGAAACGTCTTTGGTGAAAAACAACTCCACTATGTAAAACACACCCACCCTGATTAGATAGCTTTTATATACTTACATGCAGACTCTTTATTACCTTACCCACAGAGCGATACAAGAATTTAGAGACATGAGACTGAGCAACCAACAGCACATGCAAAACACAAATGTATTTGCAAAGAGACCGAGGGTTAATCTGGGGCATAGACCTCAGCACTGCCAGGACACACACCCATGCTGGGGATTCTGACTTTACCTGACCCGGCCCACTATCCAGATCTTGTTGTGGGGTTGGGGCAGGGGAGGTCATGAAGCCTGTCCCCTGGACACTCTGTGTGAGCACACAAGACTCTTCGTTAGGTCTCCACACACAGCCCTGACCAGCAGGTATTATGAGGAGGACTCTAGAACAGGCTCAGGAATCAGGCAAGAGAATCGGCTACAAAGAGGAACATGAAGTTGAAGGAGCTGGTTGCTGACATGGAGCAGAATTCCTGTAATTCACAGGTCCAGCCAAGTCAAAAGTGCCCCCACCTTGTGATCCAGGCCGCCCTGAGAAACAGCTTTTTCCCACAGCCTCCTCCATAGTGACACACAAGGGCTGCTCATTATCAAGCTTCAGGAGAGGGCAGCAACCTGGACAGCACCTACTCCATCAGACTGCCCCTGGAGATGGAGGTCACTGAGATCAGAATCAGTTTCACAGATTGTCCAATGGGACCGATGGGTCCCAGGATTCAACCCCTGGCTCCAGGAGCTTAAGCTGCCATTACTGCACAGGAACCCCAGGTGATACTGGAAATTAGAAGAAGAAGGGTGGACCTCCTTCTGGGCACTGGAGCCAGCCTCTCTCTTCTCTCTA
>NW_026664442.1:0-1846 GCF_009828535.3 Hylobates moloch | reverse complement strand
TAGAGAGAAGAGAGAGGCTGGCTCCAGTGCCCAGAAGGAGGTCCACCCTTCTTCTTCTAATTTCCAGTATCACCTGGGGTTCCTGTGCAGTAATGGCAGCTTAAGCTCCTGGAGCCAGGGGTTGAATCCTGGGACCCATCGGTCCCATTGGACAATCTGTGAAACTGATTCTGATCTCAGTGACCTCCATCTCCAGGGGCAGTCTGATGGAGTAGGTGCTGTCCAGGTTGCTGCCCTCTCCTGAAGCTTGATAATGAGCAGCCCTTGTGTGTCACTATGGAGGAGGCTGTGGGAAAAAGCTGTTTCTCAGGGCAGCCTGGATCACAAGGTGGGGGCACTTTTGACTTGGCTGGACCTGTGAATTACAGGAATTCTGCTCCATGTCAGCAACCAGCTCCTTCAACTTCATGTTCCTCTTTGTAGCCGATTCTCTTGCCTGATTCCTGAGCCTGTTCTAGAGTCCTCCTCATAATACCTGCTGGTCAGGGCTGTGTGTGGAGACCTAACAAAGAGTCTTGTGTGCTCACACAGAGTGTCCAGGGGACAGGCTTCATGACCTCCCCTGCCCCAACCCCACAACAAGATCTGGATAGTGGGCCGGGTCAGGTAAAGTCAGAATCCCCAGCATGGGTGTGTGTCCTGGCACTGCTGAGGTCTATGCCCCAGATTAACCCTCGGTCTCTTTGCAAATACATTTGTGTTTTGCATGTGCTGTTGGTTGGTCAGTCTCATGTCTCTAAATTCTTGTATCACTCTGTGGGTAAGGTAATAAAGAGTCTGCATGTAAGTATATAAAAGCTATCTAATCAGGGTGGGTGTGTTTTACATAGTGGAGTTGTTTTTCACCAAAGACGTTTCAAAAAGCTGTAATAGGCCAGGCACGGTGGCTCACGCTTGTAATCCCAGCACTTTGGGAGGCCGAGGCGGGCGGATCACGAGGTCAGGTGATCGAGACCATGGTGAAACCCCGTCTTTACTAAAAATACACAAAAAATTAGCCAGGCATGGTGGCGAGCGCCTGTAGTCCCAGCTACTCAGAGAGGCTGAGGCAGGAGAATGGCATGAACCCAGGAGGCGGAGCTTGCAGTGAGCCGAGATTGTGCCACTGCACTCCAGCCTGGGCGACAGAGTGTGACTCTGTCTCAAAAAAAAAAAAAAAGCTGTAATAGAATGTATTTATAGACACACATGCATATTTATATGTGTCAGATGTTAATATATATTTCTATAAATAAACATATATTTATAGAAATATATATTAAATTTAAATATAATATGCCATTTTAACCACTTTAAAATGTGCAATCAAATAAAATAAACCACACACAATATTACATTACCATCACCACTATTTTTTCTAGAAAATTTTTATCATTTTAAACTAGAGGTCTATATCTTTTAAACAATAACTCCCTATTTTTTCCACCCTAGACCTTGATAATCTCTAGTGCACTCTCTGTCTCTATAAATTTGCCTATTCTTGATGTTTCATATACATAGAATCATACACATTTGTCATTTTGCTTCTCACGTATTTCACTTCCCATAATGTTTTCAAGGTCTATGAATGTTCCAGTGTGTGTCAGAGTTTTGTTCCTCTTTATGGCAGATTAACATTCTGTTGTATGTGTCACCACATTTATTTATTCATGTGTTGATGAACACTTGGATTGTTTTCATATTTGATCTTTTGTGAATAATGCTGCAATCAACTTTCCCATGTGAGTACCTGTTTGAGTCCCTGGATTCAATTCTTTGGGTATATATCTAGGAATGGATGCTGTTTCATATGAGAATTCTATGATTAGCTTCTTGAGGAACAGCACAACAGTTTCTCCTAGTGGCT
>NW_026664441.1:0-1846 GCF_009828535.3 Hylobates moloch | reverse complement strand
TCCATTGACAGGTGAATGGATAAACAAAATGTGATATATACATACAAGCAATATTATTCAGCCCTAAAACGGAAGGAAATTCTTGCAACATAGATGAACATTGGCTAAGAGCGATAAGCCAGTAACAAAAAGACAAACATTGCATCATTTCACTGACATAAAGTACTTAGAGCAGTCAAAATCACAGTCAGAAAGTAGAATGGTGGTTGCCAGGGGCTAGAGAGAGGAGAGAATGAGGAGTTATTGTTTATGGGTACAGAGTTTCAGTTTTGCAAGATGAAGAGTTTTGAAGATCGATGATAGTGATGGTTGCATAGGAATGTGAACATACTTAATATCATTGAATTATACGCCCCCCCAAAATGGTTCAAATAGTACAAAGGGAAAAAAAAGTAGTCAAGGCTTTCTAAACGTAAGAGGTTCTTGTCTAATATGCATTTCTTTTAGTATTATTATTATTATTTTTTTTCAGACAGAGTCTCGTTCTGTCACCCAGTCTGGAGTGCAGTGGCACGATCTCGGCTCACTGCAACCTCCGCCTCCCAGGTTCAAGCAATTCTCCTGCCTCAGCCTCCCATGTAGCTGGGACTATGGGTGCCGACCACCATGCAAGGCTAATTTTTGTATTTTTAGTAGAGACGGGGTTTCACCATATTGGTCAGGCTGGTCTCAAACTCCCGACCTCAGGTGATCCGCCTGTCTCAGCCTCTCAAAGTGCTGGGATTACAGGCGTGAGCCACCGCGCCCGACTGAGAGCATTTATTTTTATGTATTTTTTTTTTTTGAGATGGAGTCTTGCTCTGTTGCCCAGGCTGGAGTGCAATGGTGCCATCTTGGCTCACTGAAACCTCCACCTCCCAGGTTCAATCAATTCTCCTGCCTCAGCCTCCCGAGTAGTTGGGATTACAGGTGCCCACCACCACACCCATCTAATTTTTGTATTTTTAGTAGAGACAGCTTTCACCATCTTGCCCAGGCTGGTCTCAAACTCCTGACCTTGAGATCTGCCTGCCTCAGCCTCCCAAAGTGCTGAGATTACAGGAGTGAGCCACTGCACCCAGCCCGGAAGAGAGCATTAAACTAACTGTAGAGTCATTTATAGGATTTCATGACAAGCAGCTGAAGTCCTTGGAGAAAACAAATAGAACCATAGAGCAGAGGCCTTCAGAATGTGGTAGTTACCCCTGAATATCCTGGAAGACTATCCAGATGCACTTGCAGTTTCTTTTTTTTTTTTTTTGGCGACAGAGTCCCACTCTGTTGTCTAGGCTGGAGTGCAGTGGCACATCTCAGATCACTGCAACCTCTGCCTCCTGGGTTCAAGCGATTCTCCTGCCTCAGCCTCCCAAGTAGCTGGGATTACAGGCATGCACCACCACACCTGGCTAATTTTTGTGTTTTTAGTAGAGATGGGGTTTCACCATGTTGGCCAGGCTGGTCTCCATCTCCTGACCTCAGGTGATCTGCCTGTGTGGATCTGCCAAACCGCTGGGATTACAGGCATGAGCCACCACACCTGGACAGCTCTTGCAGTTTCAAGGAAATGGATTTCCACATTTCAGCTTCCATTTTACTCTTCCCTGAAATTGGTTGGCTTGGGAACAAGTTTGACTATGCAATGGTCCTCCTTGTAATCCTCCTCCTTTTATATTTCACAAGAGAAAAATACACCTTTCTGGCATCCTAATTCAAACTACGGCTCATTGCTCCAGGGTGGTAAAAATCTCTTTGAACTTAAGAGAAGGATATATAAAAATACTTGTTTCAGGGAAATCTTTTAAAAAAGTAAGGCATTTTTGTCCATTGACAGGTGAATGGATAAACAAAATGTGATATATACATACAA
>NW_026664440.1:0-1846 GCF_009828535.3 Hylobates moloch | reverse complement strand
TCCATTGACAGGTGAATGGATAAACAAAATGTGATATATACATACAAGCAATATTATTCAGCCCTAAAACGGAAGGAAATTCTTGCAACATAGATGAACATTGGCTAAGAGCGATAAGCCAGTAACAAAAAGACAAACATTGCATCATTTCACTGACATAAAGTACTTAGAGCAGTCAAAATCACAGTCAGAAAGTAGAATGGTGGTTGCCAGGGGCTAGAGAGAGGAGAGAATGAGGAGTTATTGTTTATGAGTACAGAGTTTCAGTTTTGCAAGATGAAGAGTTTTGAAGATCGATGATAGTGATGGTTGCATAGGAATGTGAACATACTTAATATCATTGAATTATACGCCCCCCCAAAATGGTTCAAATAGTACAAAGGGAAAAAAAAGTAGTCAAGGCTTTCTAAACGTAAGAGGTTCTTGTCTAATATGCATTTCTTTTAGTATTATTATTATTATTTTTTTTCAGACAGAGTCTCGTTCTGTCACCCAGTCTGGAGTGCAGTGGCACGATCTCGGCTCACTGCAACCTCCGCCTCCCAGGTTCAAGCAATTCTCCTGCCTCAGCCTCCCATGTAGCTGGGACTATGGGTGCCGACCACCATGCAAGGCTAATTTTTGTATTTTTAGTAGAGACGGGGTTTCACCATATTGGTCAGGCTGGTCTCAAACTCCCGACCTCAGGTGATCCGCCTGTCTCAGCCTCTCAAAGTGCTGGGATTACAGGCGTGAGCCACCGCGCCCGACTGAGAGCATTTATTTTTATGTATTTTTTTTTTTTGAGATGGAGTCTTGCTCTGTTGCCCAGGCTGGAGTGCAATGGTGCCATCTTGGCTCACTGAAACCTCCACCTCCCAGGTTCAATCAATTCTCCTGCCTCAGCCTCCCGAGTAGTTGGGATTACAGGTGCCCACCACCACACCCATCTAATTTTTGTATTTTTAGTAGAGACAGCTTTCACCATCTTGCCCAGGCTGGTCTCAAACTCCTGACCTTGAGATCTGCCTGCCTCAGCCTCCCAAAGTGCTGAGATTACAGGAGTGAGCCACTGCACCCAGCCCGGAAGAGAGCATTAAACTAACTGTAGAGTCATTTATAGGATTTCATGACAAGCAGCTGAAGTCCTTGGAGAAAACAAATAGAACCATAGAGCAGAGGCCTTCAGAATGTGGTAGTTACCCCTGAATATCCTGGAAGACTATCCAGATGCACTTGCAGTTTCTTTTTTTTTTTTTTTGGCGACAGAGTCCCACTCTGTTGTCTAGGCTGGAGTGCAGTGGCACATCTCAGATCACTGCAACCTCTGCCTCCTGGGTTCAAGCGATTCTCCTGCCTCAGCCTCCCAAGTAGCTGGGATTACAGGCATGCACCACCACACCTGGCTAATTTTTGTGTTTTTAGTAGAGATGGGGTTTCACCATGTTGGCCAGGCTGGTCTCCATCTCCTGACCTCAGGTGATCTGCCTGTGTGGATCTGCCAAACCGCTGGGATTACAGGCATGAGCCACCACACCTGGACAGCTCTTGCAGTTTCAAGGAAATGGATTTCCACATTTCAGCTTCCATTTTACTCTTCCCTGAAATTGGTTGGCTTGGGAACAAGTTTGACTATGCAATGGTCCTCCTTGTAATCCTCCTCCTTTTATATTTCACAAGAGAAAAATACACCTTTCTGGCATCCTAATTCAAACTACGGCTCATTGCTCCAGGGTGGTAAAAATCTCTTTGAACTTAAGAGAAGGATATATAAAAATACTTGTTTCAGGGAAATCTTTTAAAAAAGTAAGGCATTTTTGTCCATTGACAGGTGAATGGATAAACAAAATGTGATATATACATACAA
>NW_026664439.1:0-1846 GCF_009828535.3 Hylobates moloch | reverse complement strand
CAAGACACATAAAATTTTAAGGCAAAAACAGCACTTTGCAACAATTTAATAATTTATTACATTACAGTAGCAGCACAGTAGCAGTCAATAATGCCACTTTAGACAAAAGTCAGTATTTCCATTATACATTCTGTTTACAGGAATTCATAAATTGGTAAAAGTCATTCTAAGAAAACTTGGCAAATAAAGGTTTGGACTGGAATTGGCATCTCTCTCTACTTTTCCTTCAGTTTCTTTGTTTAAAACTACAGTATTCATATTTTGAAATGTTTTAACTTATTTCAAAACATTAACATAGCAGTAACATTTTTGAATAGTTATTTTAAAGTGACTGTAAGATAAAGTTTTAGAGAAAGTATTATGGATAGGGCTGAGTTACATTTTCACATTTTCTAAAAATCAGCTTTGGTTTTAGAACTGATTTTTTTCATTTCTGGAAAACCTATCAGGTTTAATCAGATACTTTAAAAATAATGACCATATATTGCAGTCTTTAAATAGCTATTTTGATTCTTTACTTCCTACAGAAATTCAACTTTATTCCGTTGAACTCACATTTTAAAATTCTATATTTCTGATGAACTCTAACCTTCTAATGTTGCCTTCTAAGCAAATTGAAAGCTGCCTTATACTGAATGAGAAAGAGAACAAATACTTGGCTGAATTAGGTATTGCAAAAGACCGCATGAGCTTTGAAGAAAGACTTAAGTTGTTGTCACAGGATTTCCATTCTTTGTAGCTTTTTCTGAAACACAGGACAAAATACCTACACAAAGGGTGGTATTTCAGTTAACATAGTACATTTATTTTCCAGATTGACATCCAGCTTAAATATGCCAGTGTGTGATTTAATCCATAGGTACCTGATGAACACATTATTGTCAGATTGGTTACAGATGCTAAACGCTATCTGAAGGTCATTCCTAGTCATTTATCTTTATCAGGGTAAAAGTGAAGTGATTTGAACTATAAAAATTCCTTTGAAATAATTTATGAATGTATTAGGTAAACCCAGTTTCAGAATTATAAAGAAAAACTGTTAGACCAAATAAGGTGGCTCAGTAACAGTGGTACGATTTCTAGCCCAAGGGTTTAAAATGGACTTAAAGTAACTGTCTTTCAAGTGAACTCAAATAATGCAAAGTGGCAAGTTCACAAAATAGAAGGCAAGAACAGGACCTTAAGTCCATTTTAAACCCTCAGGCTAGAAATCGTACCAGTGCTAATTAGCCACATTATTTGGTCTAACAGTTTTTCTTTATCATTCTGAAACTGGGTTTATCTAATACATTGATAAATTCACACAATTTGGAAGAGTCGGTTGAAGTCACAATAACCCAATATTTGCACTCTCTCAGTGAATGAAGGCAAATCTGTTATTTCATCTGTAAAATCATATTATTGCTCTCCTATTAATGTCATATTTATAAAAGTATCATGAGGTTGTCAAATGCTAAAAATGGAGATGGTCTAGTAACTAGAAATCCCATCCCAGAGAGTGCACATACATCTCTCCCTGCATCCTAATAATGTGACGTATTTTGGAACACAGACATTAGAACTTCAGGAAGTTTTAGCTGTTGATTCTTTCCCAAGCATCATAAAGTTATGATTTAGGCAATGTATGACTGAAATAACTCATCATGTATAAGCACATTAACATAAATATGGCACAAAATATGCCTCTAACTGAAACCGAGAGGTATAAAAATGTATTTCACTTTGTGAAGAACTCTGTGAGGAAATATAACTGTGATTGTATAGACACTTTTCCTCATAATACTTTGACTTTCACAAACAGTAGATTGCACTGCGGCTTGTAAACATTTTAAGTTGCATAAACTTC
>NW_026664438.1:0-1846 GCF_009828535.3 Hylobates moloch | reverse complement strand
CTTTTTTGTGTGTGAATAGGCCATACTTTCCTCCTTTGTATGCCTTTGATGTTTGTTGTTGATGTTGAAAATTTGACACTGTGAATATTAAATATTGTAACTATGATAATCAGATCCTTCCCTCTCCCCATGGTTTGTTGATGGTGATAGTAAAGAACTGCATTCTTTTTGATTTTTGCAAACTATTTTTATGAAGACTGCATTCTTTATTGTACATAGTCTTGTAATCTGTTTCATTATTTCCTCATTTGACCTGTGACCTGACAGAGATTTCCTTAAATGCCTGGAGCCAAAACAAAAAACAAACAAAAAAAGATTTTGGTCTTTTCATATTGGCCCTGAGCTGGTACAATACTTTATTGTTTAGACGGGCCACCTATAACTCAGCCTTAGCTTTCATGAAGCTCCATGCCCAAAGATACCCAGAGTTGCAAGTCTAGGGCACTGCCGGTTCTTTTTATGAGAATGTATTTATCTTTGGGCATAGACTTTACACTCCGGGTTACTCATTATGTGCAGTGCCTTTACTTCCTCAAGAGTCTACCTCAGTAGCCACCTCATTCCCAGACCTTTAGGCCCATCTGGTATCTGCTCCATCCTCCATCACTTGTCTTAGGTGGCTATGGGTAGCACTCCAAACACTTTCATGAGATGATACCTGAAAGGCCACTCCAGCAGAAAGAGAAGAAACAATGGTCAGCCTCTGTGCTGGTCTCCCAGGGAACTGCCACATAAGTCAAAACCTGCAACTACAATTTATTTTCAGAACAAGGTCTATATTCTGCCACCTACCACCCAGGCAGTGGCACCAGCAAGCTACATCATAAATTCATGTTGTGATTCCCAGGGCCACTGCTGATCCAGGGAATCAAGAATTGTCGGTGGGTCAGAAAAAAGCCACAATTTTTTCTTACTAAAATTCAGCTTTCTCTTTTTTCAATAGATACTCTCTGATTATTGTAAGTGTTGAATTAGATTGCAGAGTTTTAGTAAAAGTGGATTCTGCCAGTTTTTCTAAGATTAATGGTGGCTTCAGTGGAGGAACCAATTCTTGGAGCTCCCTACTTAACTAGCCCTATCATGTAACCACACTCCTAATCTTTTAAAATGAAGAGCAGTAGAAATGAACAAAGGTAACATAAAATTTATTGGCTTTCCCATTTTTGATTTCTCTAAAGTCTTACTATTTAAAGCAAAAATAATAACGGATTTTGCGTCTAAAGCATATGTAAAATTATAGTGTATAAAAATAGTACATAGGTCAGAGGGAGGATTGGAGATATACATAGATTATATATATATACACACACACAAACACATTCTTATAATATGTAATTTTAATTTTATTTTTCCCTTTATTCTTATCATTATATATGTAATGTTTTTGCAGCCCATTTTTTGCCACTTACTATGTGTTGAAGGACATGAACCAATCACAATATTTGTAATGACTTCATGATAATCCCTCTGTGTGTCAGTGAAAATGTATTCACAGATAAAAGCCTCCTGGCTAACTAATTTAAGCAGAGAAGGACTTTCCACAAGGCATTAAATTGCTTAATCCATGACAGGACTGAGAAAGCTGGATTTAATGTCTAGAAATGACACCCAAAGACAGCCTGCACCACTAAAAGCCCAGGAGAGTTGCTTCTTTGGACTTAGCATTAGGCCACTTGTATTAGTCACAGTTCTCCCAAGAGTATTACACACATCTCTGTCTCTCTGTCTCTCTCTCTCTTTCTCTCTCTCTCTTTCTCCCTCTCTCTCTATATATATATATTTGATGGTTTCTGTTTTTTCTTTTTTGTGTGTGAATAGGCCATACTTTCCTCCTTTGTATGCCTTT
>NW_026664437.1:0-1847 GCF_009828535.3 Hylobates moloch | reverse complement strand
ATTAGGAGATATACCTAATGCTAAATGACGAGTTAATGGGTGCAGCAAAACAACATGGCACATGGATACATATGTAACAAACCTGCACATTGTGCACATGTACCCTAAAACCTAAAGTATAATAATAAAAAATAAAATAAATAAATAAATAAATAAATAAAACTGTTCAGGTGAATCAATTCTTTTGAATTCATGGAAGTACATAAAAATCATGTGTGTCACTTAAAGCATTGGTTTTCATTCCCTCCCAATATGAGAGAATTTGTTACACTGGTTACCCAACATAGTTACTTATATAATTCTGTATGAGTTTTGATATTTCTCCCAAATCAGACACATTGTCCCAAACAACATTTTTCATATAATCAATGAAACCCTTCAAAATTATATGCAGAAACTTCTAGTATGTCCATTTGCTCAAACTCCTGTTCCATCTATCCATCTGTTTATCTATCTATCTATCTGTCTATCTATCTATCTATCTATCTATCTATCTATCTATCTATCTCTATCATCTATCTAATCTATCTTCTACTGATTTTATACTCATATGGTGATATGATTAGCACATATCTCTTCATCTCGCATGACTTAAAATAGGCCGCTTGTTTTCTGGTGTCATAGCTCTGTCAAGGTCACAACTGGTATGTGCACTGTTTTCACATACCACTTGAAAACAGGTGTTCTCCACATATGTTGTGATGACACTCCTTGCAGCAACAGCTCCTCAGGAAATCTTTTCTCACCAGGGATGCTCATTTGTACTTACCTTTGCCACTTAAGGTCTCAGCAAAAGGCAAAAACTAGCTTTAATCTGGCTTTGAAGCTAAAACTCCTCAATTCACACCCACTCTTTCAGCTGCTGCTGCCAAAATATGCACAGTGAGCTGGGGTTATGAGGTCAGAAGAGCCTCCAGAAGTCCTCTACTTTGTTAAAACAAACCTCTCCCACCAAGCCATCGTCCCGGCAAATGTGTCCAGCCCCTTTTTGCCGCCATCTTTAAGAAAAGGAACATTGAAAGAGGTATGCTTTGTCAACATCCAAAAAAAAAGGTCCTATAATATCTCTCTTTCCAGGGCAATAAGTGTCTACTTGGATTATATCTACATAACTAAGAAGGATCATTAAAGTGATTCTTCCTAGAATAAATAATGTCTCCCAGGTGACTGAATCCACATCTAAATTTAAAAGCAGGTGGCAATTTTGAAACTGAGTCTCTCTTGGCAGATAGTGGTTTGTTTTTCTTTGAAAGTACATCTTGAGGCAATATGTTAAATGTCAGTGAATTGTAATCAAAGTAAGTTTGAAATGAATAAGGGTAAGAACTTGGTAAAATGTCATGTAGCGAAGGATTCAATTATGTCTTGATTATGGCTGTAGTCTCTTAGAAATAAAAAGGATAAGTAAGAAAGTATAGGTAGACATATGTTAAAGTAAAATATTCAATGTTATATTTTACTTCTCCCTTCTAACTCTTGTGTTTTTTTTCTGAACAACTTAATTTCTGAAATTACATTTTGGCTATCTTGAGATTTCTTGTTGGATTTTGCTTAACTTGATCACTTAAAGATAGTAGTAAAAGCAAAGAAATATGAAGTAGTAACAGACATAAAAAGTCCCTTGATCTATATTTTAGAAAATATTATATTCTGTCTCCAAATTTCCAGATAGTCTCAAAAACCCTTTGTATACTTAATAAAATATTCCCTCTGTATTCTTTCAGTGTTTGAGGCCAACACGAAGGGAAGGAAAGTATAATTCCATCAGGTCCTGGACTCTTTTTGGTTGGTAAGCTATTGATTATTGCCACAATTTCAGAACCTGTTATTGGTCTATTCAGAGATTC
>NW_026664436.1:0-1847 GCF_009828535.3 Hylobates moloch | reverse complement strand
AAAAAATTTGATAGTCAAATACATATATCAAATTTAATATTTTATTTAATAGTTTGAATTCAATTCCAAAATGATTTATATGGAAGCATATTGTTATATTTACTTTTGACCAAATTTGGCTTTCCAAGCTAAGGTAAAACTAAAGCGTATTTTCAAAGTGTTAAGGAACTTAACCTTACTAGCACTGAGAGAAGTTAGCTAGTTTGCCTTAGGTAGATAGCAAGGGAAGGGTTTATGGAGAGCCCCCAACCCACAGGTTAGTGCCTTATCCCCACATAACAGAAAAAGCAGCTTGGAAAAAAACTAAACTCCAGACACTATTAAGGGAACTAGCACAGGGGGTTGTGCCTGGACTCATGCCCTCAGATGCACAAGTAGGAGAACCTAAAGCCCATTTAGATAAAAATTTGCACACACCTCTGGCTTACTTAGATAAGGGAGCAAGGCCTGACATAGAAATGTCTTTGCTCTTTGCATAGTCAGTGGGCTCCCAGGAAAAAGTTTTTTCTTCTTTTGTGGGCATGAACACAGTGGGCTTTGATGGTTTCTGTGGACACTTTCTTTTCTTCTTTAACTGTGAGTCTGGTATTTATAAATTATTACTTTAGCCCTTGATTGGTTGTGGGCCAAGGTCTTTGGCCAAGCTTTTGCATCAGCTTCTAATTGGTTCTGGGCCAACCTGAACAGCCTTTATGAATCATTACTTCAGCCCCTGATTGGTCCCAGACCAAGGCCCCTTGGCCCAGTCAAAGCTGAGTCACACATTCTCTAAGACAGCTCACAAACTAAGCACAATTTTTTCCCATTCCAGTTTATAAAAACCCTGGATCCCAGCCTTATAGTGGACAACCCATTCAGGTCTCACTCTCTGCTGGAGTAGGGCTTTCTTCTTTTTGCATATTAAACTTTTGTTCCAAACCTCACCCTTGTGTCCACACTCCTTAATCTTCTTGAATGTAGCACAAAGAATTCTGGGTATTATCTCAAACAACAGACGTTGTTACATCTTGGTGCATTGATAAAACTACAACATATTTTGGTGTGTTGGCCAGGGAGAAAGGAATTCATCAGAAGGGTGATTAGGAGTGAGGCTTCTTGTCCTCAGTTACTTTCTGAGGCTTCTTGTCCTAAGTTTTTGTCTCTCAGAGACAACCTTGAAAACACTGGCTCTGTTCTAATCTGGTTTACTTTCACAAAGGGCCTACTCACTGTGTGGAACAGAAAGGAGGTCCTAGGGCAACTGAAGGTTCCTGGCTGAGTCTATACTTCAGTGTTACCTAAAAGCCGTTGGACTAACTCCAGTCCCCAACAACCAATGAGGGTGTTGGCACAAGAACTTCCAGTCTTTTTTTTTATTTCATTTTTTTCTTCTTCTTCTTCTTCTTTTTTTTGTACCTATCATTTCTCCTATCCATTCTTTGTAAGCAATGTTGTGAATGTTTTTACAGCCTATGGATATAATCATGCTGAGTAAAGTCAGTCAGTGTCTTAGTAATCAGATATGTAACTCTGATTACTAAGCTGTTGTTGTTGTTTTATAATTTCCTAGCAACAGGGCGAATTCAAAATATCTCCAAATTTTTACTTAGTAAGGGCCTTTCTCTCCCACAGCAATAAATATTCATGGCACTGTATGAGAGAATATTTCACCCTGAGTAAATACCCTCCTTTGCATTTGGTTTGTTTTTTCTCTCCATGTGAAAGCTCAGCACTGTCCAATGAATCTAAACAGTTCCTTTATGAGACAAGGTCATTTTTTTTGTTCTGGGGCATATGCTATAGGAACAGTCTATCAAAATCCAAACCTCTTTCTAACTTTTGCCTAAAAATATAAAGTTGGAGTTTTT
>NW_026664435.1:0-1847 GCF_009828535.3 Hylobates moloch | reverse complement strand
TTCCAGATTAAACTGTAAGTAATTATGATTGCAGACTTTTTTTTTTTGAGACCCAGTTTCACTCTACCACCAGGCTGGAGTGCAGTGGTCGCATCTCGGCTCACTGCAACCTCCACCTCCCGGGTTCAAGCAATTCTCCCTGCCTCAGCCTCCCGAGTAGCTGGGACTACAGGTGCGTGCCACCACTCCCAGCCAATTTTTTGTATTTTAGTAGAGACAGGGTTTCTCCATGTTGGCCAGCATGGTCTCGATCTCTTGACCTCATGATCAGCACTCCTCGACCTCCGAAAGTGCTGGGATTACAGTCTGGAGCCACCGCACCTGGCCAATGGCAGATTTTTGAAAGTAATTTTTACTTTTTAGTTTCTAATTTATGAAAGTAACTTACCTATATTTTTAGTAATCTTTGCAACCATTTTAGAGCTGGGTAAACCAAGGATGAGAAAGATCAGAGCTATTGAATAAATGAATATTAATAAAGCTAGACTGCTAGCTTTATTAACATTTTTGAGACAGTGCTTTTCCAACCAGTCTTAAATACATAAACATTTACAATTCTGAAAATTTCCACATCATTAAAAATGTGTCAATATTCATAAATTGTTCATTGGAAAAACAAAAAGACAGGTTAGCAGAACATAACAAACCTACAATTAGGAACATTTAATCATTTGTTGTTGTTGTTGAGATGGAGTCTCTCTCTGTCACCCAGGCTGGAGTGCAGTGCGCGATATCCGCTCACTGCAACTTCTGCCTCCTGGTTTTAAGCAATTCTCCTGCCTCAGCCTCTTGAGTAGCTGGGACTACAGGCATGTGCCACCATGCCCGGCTAATTTTTGTATTTTTAGTAGAGACAGGGTTTCACCAAGTTGGCCAGGCTGGTCTTGAACTCCTGACCGCAAGTCATCTGCCCTCTTTGGCTTCCCAAAGTGCTGGGATGACAGGCATGAGCCTCCGTGCACAGCCCACATTCAAATATGACATTAAATTATAAAATATTGTGGCCGGGCATGGTGGCTGATGCCTGTAATTCCAGCACTTTGGGAGGCCAAGGTGGGCGGGTCACTTGAGGTCAGGAGTTTGAGATCAACCTGCCCAACATGGTAAAATCCTATCTCTAGTAAAAATACAAAAATTAGCTGGGAGTGGTGGCTCATACCTGCAGTCCAGGGTACTTGGGAGGCTGAGGCAGGAGAATGGCTTGAATGTGGGAGGCAGAGGTTGCAATGAGCCAAGATTGTGCCACTGCACTCCAGCATGGGCAACAGAGTGAGACTCCGTATCACAAAATAAATAAATAAATAATACAGTGTTCTTTTGGAATATGAAAAATTCCAATAGGTGTATAGTAGCCAAAACTACAAATCTACAAATGTCTATAGACAAGACAAGATACAAAATGTGACATAAATCTTTCAGAAGCTAGAAAAGCTGTATTGGGCTTACACTTTCAATTTGCTAAAGACACAACATTGGGGTGAGAACAAATTCATTAGGGTTGACACAAGAAAATCCAGACCTTGGCAGAATAGGGTTTATAGAAAGTAATCAGACATACTAATGAATAACATAAATGAGGTAATATGACATAAAACAAAATGGAAAAAGAATATTATGATTATTTTCTTCAGCGTACAGAAGTAATGGAAGTTCTGGATGAGCTACATAAAAAACATAAATTATCTATTCTATTAATACAAAATAAGTGTGTCGAGTTGTTTGTCACAGAAACCAAAAAATCCACACAAATCTCTTTTTTCCTATACCCTCAACTTGCCTGTTTCCTATTCTCCACTAAATGCTTTAACTCTTCATTTTCCCTGGCCCTTGCACCCAAGCATGGCTGA
>NW_026664434.1:0-1847 GCF_009828535.3 Hylobates moloch | reverse complement strand
TGCAGTGAGCCGAGATTGCACCACTGCACTCCAGCCTGGGCGACAGAGCGAGACTCCGTCTCAAAAAAAAAAAAAAAAAAAAGGAATGAGCAATGCGAAGTTTCTAGTACAGTGCCCAGCACATAGTAGACACCCTAGAAGTGGTAGCCATTATCCCCTGGCTACATCCTGACAATAAAATGCTCTATTGTGGACACTGGGTGCAATTTTGTATCCTGAATATAATGTGAAGAGAATGAAATACTATGGTCAAGTGGTACCAGGGGCAGAATCGGAGCCAGTGAGAACCCACGGGCTGCATATCCTGTACACAGATTTGGAATAGAACCCCAGGCACATTCTCACATTCTCACCCAAAAACAGCCACTTACTTCCTGTGCTTACACCAAGGCAGAGTGGGGGAGTTCGTGGATCGTGGGGGAAGGAACTCGGGTCTGGGATTTAGGGGCCGGGGTGCCAGTCCCTGCTGTGTCCCCACCTAGCCAGGTGTCCATAGGCAAGGTCCTCTGGGTCCCATTTTCCTTACCCATAAAGGAAAGGCTTTGCTCAAAAATGTTCCTTAAGGTATCTTCCCACTCTGAAATCTGTTGTCTTTCATTCATGTGAGAAGAGTGTTCTATAAAGCAACATCTGAGTTTCCCAGTGAGTTGGCCTCTCTGAGGACAGACCCTACCAACCCACTGGAAGTGAAGGGAGAAGGGCAACCAAGCTGAAGACTGGTTTCCAGTAACAGGTGCAGTATTTATGCTCAGCAGTTTCCTGTTATATTTCATACTATTTAAACTACCTTGAGTTAGATTCCCTGCAATATGACTCCATAGTTTGGTAACTGAAAATCTAACTAAGGTATTAAAAATCTCAGGTCCAAAAACATTCATAATTAAGCCTGAAATAAATTTTTTTCATCATTCTAAATGGTTGAATTAGAATACCCAGACTTCAAAAAGTACTATCCATGATAATATATTTTCAAAACTACAGTTGATGTGAATAAATCTAGAAGTTCTAGTAAAGCTAGCCAAATCTACTAATGCATATTTTTTGATATTAAGTTATAATCTAATGATCAAGAAACCCTTTTAACTTACATCACATCAATAATGCAATGTGCAATATTTGATATATAAAACTCCCATTAGGCTTAAAAACATGATTACATATATGATTATATGAGGAAATCCAAAGTTTACTTTTAACATATCTAACCATTATGAAGCGAGAATTCCTAATTATCCATTTCAAAATTTAAAAGATGTCTGTATTTAGAACTGGAAAAGGCAACCTGCTTTTGCTAAGTTATAAGACAAAGTAGATGATTAGCTGAGTGCTGGAGGAGATTCTTATCATCGCCATCACCAACATCCAGCAAAATCACAGGTCCACGTATCCTCTGACCCAGCACCCCTACTTCTAGGCACCTGTCCTAAAGAGACTGGCAAAAATACAAAATGCCCTACGCACATGGCCAATCACTGCAGCACAATTTGCAAAACCAAAGCCTGTTGCAGGGACTGGTTGAATACACTGTGGCATCTCCTAGCAAGGGAGCACTGTGCAGCTGTAAAAGGAATGAGGAGGCCAGGTGCGGTGGCTCACGCCTGTAATCCTAGCACTTTGGGAGGCCGAGGTGGGTGGATCACCTGAGGCTGGGAGTTCAAGACCAGCCTGACCAACATGGAGAAACCCCGTCTCTACTAAAAATACAAAAATTAGCTGGGCGTGGAGGCGCATGCCTGTAATCCCAGCTACTCGGGAGGCTGAGGCAGGAGAATCGCTTGAACCCAGGAGGCGGAGGTTGCAGTGAGCTGAGATCGCGCCATTGCACTCCAGCCTGGGCGACAAGAGCA
>NW_026664433.1:1263-1847 GCF_009828535.3 Hylobates moloch | reverse complement strand
TCTTTCTGTGGAAACTGCAAGTGGATATTCAGAGCGCTAAGGAGACTAACGTGGAAAAAGGGATATCTTCAAATAAAAACTACAGAGAAGCATTCTGTGAAACTATTTTCTGTTCTGTGCATTTAAGAAACATAGTTGAAACTTACTTTTGACAGAGCAGTTTTGAAACACTGTATAAACTGCAAGTGGACAGTCTGAGCGCTACGGGGCTTTTAGTGGAAAAAGGAGTATCTTCAAATAAAAACTACACAGAAGCATTCTGTGAATCTTCTTTCTGTTCTGTGCATTCAACTAACAGAGTTGAAGCTTAGTTTTGATATAGCAGTTATGAAACACTCTTTCTGTAGAAACTGCAATGGGACATTCGGAGCGCTAAGAGGACTATAGTGGAAAAAGGGATATCTTCAAATAAAAACTACACAGAAGCATTCTGTGAAACTTCTTTCTGTTCTGTGCATTGAACGAACAGATTTGAAGCTTACTGTTCTTTGAGCAGTTCTGAAACACTCTTTCTGTAGATACTGGAAGAGGATATTGTGAGCACTAAGGGGCCTTCAGTGGAAAAAGGAATATCTTCAAATAAA
>NW_026664433.1:0-1163 GCF_009828535.3 Hylobates moloch | reverse complement strand
CAAATAAAAACTACACAGAAGCATTCTGTGAATCTTCTTTCTGTTCTGTGCATTCAACTAACAGAGTTGAAGCTTAGTTTTGATATAGCAGTTATGAAACACTCTGTAGAAACTGCAATGGGACATTCGGAGCGCTAAGAGGACTATAGTGGAAAAAGGGATATCTTCAAATAAAAACTACACAGAAGCATTCTGTGAAACTTCTTTCTGTTCTGTGCATTGAACGAACAGATTTGAAGCTTACTGTTCTTTGAGCAGTTCTGAAACACTCTTTCTGTAGATACTGGAAGAGGATATTGTGAGCACTAAGGGGCCTTCAGTGGAAAAAGGAATATCTTCAAATAAAAACTACACAGAAGCATTCTGTGAAACTTTATTCTGTTCTGTGCATTCAACTAACAGAGTTGAAGCTTAATTTTGATAGAGCAGTTCTGAAACACTCTTTCTGTAGGAACTGCAAGGGGACATTTTGTTCACTTAGGCTCCTATAGTGGAAAAAGGAATATCTTCAAATAAAATCTACACAGAAGCATTCTGTGAAACTTCTTTCTGTTGTATGCATTCAACTAACAGAGTTGAATCTTACTTTTATAGAGCAGTAATGAAACACTCTTTCTGTGAAAACTGCAAGGGGACATTCTGAGCGCTGAGGGGCCTACAGTTGAAAAAGGAGTATCTTCAAATGAAAACTACACAGAAGCATTCTGTGAAACTTCTTTCTGTTCTGTGCATTCAACTAACCGAGTTGAAGCTTACTTTTCATAGAGCAGTTCTGAAACACTCCTTCTGTAGAAACTGTAAGGGGACATTCAGAGCGCTAAGGGTCCTATAGTGGAAAAAGGAATATCTTCAAATAAAAACTACACAGAAGCATTCTGTGAAACTTCTTTCTGTTCTGTGCATTCAACTGACAGAGTTGAAGCCTACTTTTGATAGAGCAGTTCTGAAACACTCCTTCTGTGGAAACTGTAAGGGGAAATTCCGAGTGGTAAGGGTCCTGTAGTGGAAAAAGAATATATTCAAATAATAACTACCCAGAAGCATTCTGTGAAACTTCTTTCTCTTCTGTGCATTCAACTAATAGATTTGAAGCTTACTTTTGATACAGCAGTTCTGAAACACTTTTTCTGTAGAAACTCCAAGGGGACATACCGAGCACTAAG
>NW_026664432.1:0-1848 GCF_009828535.3 Hylobates moloch | reverse complement strand
TACTGGAGAGAGACCCTACACATGTGAAGAATGTGGCAAAGCCTTTAACTGCTCCTCAACCTTTATGCAACATAAGAGAATTCATACTGGAGAGAAACCCTACAAATGTGAAGAATGTGACCAAGCTTTTAAGTGGCATTCAAGTCTTGCTAAACATAAGACAATTCATACTAGGGAGAAACCCTACAAATGTGAATAATGTGGCAAAGTACACCCTCAGGCCTTATAATACATAAAATAATTTATACTAGAAAAAAACACTACAAGTGTAGAGAATGTGGCCAAGCCTTTAACCAGTTCCAAACCTTAATTGAACGTAAGAAAATTCATATTGGACAAAAATTTTATAAACGTAAAAAAAGTAACAAAGCCTTTAACCAAAGAACCTAAGAGAATGAACCTAAGAGAATTTATTTTTAAAAAAATTTTTTGAGATGGAGTCTCCCTGTGTCACCCAGGCTGGAGTGCAGTGGCATGATCTCAGCTCACTGTAATTTCTGCCTTCTGGGTTCAAGCGATTCTCCTGCCTCAGCCTCCTGAGTAGATGGGATTACAGGCGTGTGCCACCACACTGGCTGATTTTTGTATTTTTGATAGAGATAGAGTTTCACCGTGTTGGCCAGGCTGGTCTTGAACTCCTGACCTCAGGTGATCCACCTTTGTCAGCCTCCCAAAGCCTAAGATAATTTATGTTAGAGAGACCCTAGAAACACACAAAAAAGTGACAAAACCTTTAAGTACATCTCAGGCCTTACATAATACCTGATCATTCATTCTAGAGAGAAACTCTACAAAAGCAAAGAATGTGATAAAGCTGTTAACTAGTCTTGAACCCTTATTATACATAAGAGAATTAATACTGAAGAGAAACCCTACAATATGGAATATGGCAATGTCTTTAAAAACTCCTCAAACCTGAATAAATGTAAGATAATTGATATTGGAGAGAAACCCTGCAATTGTAGAAAAAAAATGTGGTAAACACTTTAACTGGTTCTCCATGCTTACTAAAAAATTTTATACTGGAGAGAAACTCTGCATACATAAAAATGTGACAGAGCATTTAAGCACACCTCAAACTTTTCTAAAAAAGAGAAATAATACTGGTGAGAAACTCTAGAAATGTGTTAAATGTGGCAAGGACTTTAAATGGTAGTCACACGTTATGGTAAGTAAGATAATTTATACTGAAGAAAACTCCTACAAATATGAATAATGTGGCAAAACTTTTAAAAAATTCTCAAAGCTTATGGTACAGGAAAGCATTTATACTAGAGAAAAAATGTACAAATACAAAGAATGTGAAAAGCCATTAATATCAGGTCACATCTTACTCAATATCAGAAAGTTTATACTTAATAAAGGGATAATAGGTCAGGTGTGTTGGCTCATGCCTATAATTCCAGCACTTTGGGAGGCCAAGGTTGGTGGATCATGAGGTCAGGAGTTCAAGACCAGCCTGGCCAACATGGTGAAACCCCATCTTTACCAAAAATACAAAAATTAGCCAGGTGTGGTGGCGTGCACCTGTAATCCCAGCTACTCGGCAGGCTGAGGCAGGAGAATTACTTGAACCTGGAAGGCAGAGGTTGCAGTGAGCTGAGATAGAGCCACTACACTACAGCCTGTGTAACAGAGCAAGACTCCGTCTCAAAAAAAAAAATTATAAATGTGATTACTGTAAAAATACCTTTTGGAAAATATAGGCCTTTAAAGTAAAGACTAGTTATGCTGAAGACAAACATACAAACATAAAGAGGATTGTTGTACCTTTACTTCATTACAGATTTTATGGTACACGTTTTATATTAAAGGAAAAATTTGAAGATCTGAAGAAGATGCTCAAAC
>NW_026664431.1:0-1848 GCF_009828535.3 Hylobates moloch | reverse complement strand
CTTGTTTTTGTCAGGTTTGTCAAAGATCAGATAGTTGTAGCTATGCGGCATCATTTCTGAGGGCTCTGTTCTGTTCCATTGATCTATGTCTCTGTTGTGGTAGCAGTACCATGCTGTTTTGGTTACTGTAGCCTTGTAGTATAGTTTGAAGTCAGGTAGCATGATGCCTCCAGCTTTGTTCTTTTGGCTTAGGATTGACTTGGCAATGTGGGCTCTTTTTTGGTTCCATGTGAACTTTAAAGTAGTTTTTTCCAATTCTGTGAAGAAAGTCATTGGTAGCTTGATGGGGATGGCATCGAATCTATAAATTACCTTGGGCAGTATGTCCATTTTCACGATGTTGAGTCTTCCTACCCATGAGCATGGAATGTTCTTCCATTTGTTTGTATCCTCTTTTATTTCACTGAGCAGTGGTTTGTAGTTCTCCTTGAAGAGGTCCCTCACATCCCTTGTAAGTTGGATTCCTAGGTATTTTATTCTCTTTTAGGCAATTGTGAATGGGAGTTCACTCATGATTTGGCTGTCTGTTTGTCTGTTATTGATGTATAAGAATGCCTGTGATTTTTGCACATTGATTTTGTATCCTGAGACGTTGCTGAAGTTGCTTATCAGCTTAAGGAGATTTTGGGCTGAGACAATGGGGTTTTCTAGATATATAATCATGTCATCTGCAAACGGGGACAATTTGACTTCCTCTTTTCCTAATTGAATGCTCTTTATTTCCTTCTCCTGCCTGATTGCCCTGGCCAGAACTTCCAAAACTAAGTTGAACAAGAGTGGTGAGAGAGGGCATCCCTGTCTTGTGCCAGTTTTCAAAGGGAATGCTTCCAGTTTTTGTCCATTCAGTATGATATTGGCTGTGGGTTTGTCATAGATAGCTCTTATTATTTTGAGATATGTCCCATCAGTACCTAATTTATTGAGAGTTTTTAGCATGAAGGGTTGTTGAATTTTGTCAAAGGCCTTTTCTGCATCTATTGAGATAATCATGTGGTTTTTGTCTTTGGTTCTGTTTATATGCTGGATTACGTTGTGTCATCCCTGGGACACAAGGCTGGTTCAACATACGAAAATCAACATATTGGTTTAGCGTTGAAAATCAATATGTTGATTTTCACATGTTGAACCAGCCTTGTGTCCCAGGGATGAAGCCCACTTGATCATGGTGGATAAGCTTTTTGATATGTTGCTGGATTCAGTTTGCCAGTATTTTATTGAGGATTTTTGCATCACTGTTCATCAAGGATATTGGTCTAAAATTCTTTTTTTGTTGTGTCTCTGCCAGGCTTTGGTATCAGGATGATGCTGGCCTCATAAAATGAGTTAGGGAGGATTCCCTCTTTTTCTATTGATTGGAATAGTTTCAGAAGGTGTGGTACCAGCTCCTCCTTGTACCTCTGGTAGAATTCAGCTGTGATTCCATCTGGTCCTGGACTTTTTTTGGTTGGTAAGCTATTAATTATTGCCTCAATGTCAGAGCCTGTTACTGGTCTATTCAGAGATTCAACTTCTTCCTGGTTTAGTCTTGGGACTTCTAGATTTTCTAGTTTATTTGCATAGAGGTGTTTATAGTATTCTCTGATGGTAGTTTGTATTTCTGTGGCATCGGTGGTGATATCCCCTTCATCATTTTTATTGCGTCTATTTGATTCTTCTCTTTTTTCTTCCTTATTAGTCTTGCTAGCAGTCTATCAATTTTGTTGATCTTTTCAAAAAACCAGCTCCTGGATTCATTGATTTTTTGAAGGGCTTTTTTGTGTCTCTATTTCCTTCAGATCTGCTCTGATCTTAGTTATTTCTTGCCTTCTGCTAGCTTTTGAATGTGTTTGCTCTTGCTTTTCTAGTTCT
>NW_026664430.1:0-1848 GCF_009828535.3 Hylobates moloch | reverse complement strand
TATACCCAAAGGACTATAAATCATGCTGCTATAAAGACACATGCACACGTATGTTTATTGCGGCACTATTCACAATAGCAAAGAGTTGGAACCAACCCAAATGTCCAACAACAATAGACTGGATTAAGAAAATGTGGCACATATACACCATGGAATACTATGCATCCATAAAAAATGATGAGTTCATGTCCTTTGTAGGGACACGGATGAAACTGGAAAACATCATTCTCAGTAAACTATCGCAAGGACAAAAAACCAAACACTGCATGTTCTCACTCATAGATGGGAATTGAACAATGAGAACTCATGGACACAGGAAGGGGAACATCACACTCTGGGGACTGTTGTGGGTTGGGGGGAAGGGGGAGGGACAACATTAGGAGATATACCTAATGCTAAGTGACGAGTTAATGGGTGCAGCAAACCAACACAGCACATGGATACATATGTAACAAACCTGCACATTGTGCACATGTACCCTAAACCTAAAGTATAATAATAATAAAAAAAGAGGGAATCCTCCCTAACACATTTTATGAGGCCAGCATCATCCTGATACCAAAGCCTGGCAAAGACACAACAAAAAAAGAGAATTTTAAACCAATATCCCTGATGAACATCGATGCAAAAATCCTCAATAAAATATTGGGAAGCCAAATCCAGCAGCACATCAAAAAGCTTATCCACCATTATCAAGTGGGCTTCATCCCTGGGATGCAAGGCTAGTTCAACATATGCAAATCAATAAATGTAATCCAGCATATAAACAGAACCAATGACAAAAATCATATGATTATCTCAATAGATGCAGAAAAGTCCTTTGACAAAATTCAGCAACACTTCATGATAAAAACTCTCAATAAATTAGGTATTGATGGAACATATCTCAAAATAATAAGAGCTATCTATGACAAACCCACAGCCAATATCATTCTGAATGGGCAAAAACTGGAAGCATTCCCTTTGAAAACTGGCACGAGACAGGGATGCCCTCTCTCACCACTCCTATTCAACATAGTGCTGGAAGTTCTGGCCAGGGCAATCAGGCAGGAGAAGGAAATAAAGGGTATTCAATCAGGAAAAAAGGAAGTCAAATTGTCCCTGTTTGCAGATGACATGATTGTATATCCAGAAAACCCCATCGTCTCAGCCAAAAATATCTTTAAGCTGATAGGGAACTTCAGAAAAGTCTCAGGATACAAAATCAGTGTGCAAAAATCACAAGCATTCTTATACACCAATAACAGACAAACAGAGAGCCAAATCGTGAGTGAACTTCCATTCACAATTGCTTCAAAGAGAATAAAATACCTAGGAATCCAGCTTACAAGGGATGTGAAGGACCTCTTCAGGGAGAACTACAAATCACTGCTCAATGAAATAAAAGAGGATACAAACACATGGAAGAACATTCCATGCTCATGGGTAGGAAGAATCAATATTGTGAAAATGGCCATACTGCCCAAGGTAATTTATAGATTCAATGCCATCCCCATCAAGCTACCAATTATTTTCTTCACCAAATTGGAAAAAACTACTCTAAAGTTCATATGGAACCAAAAAAGAGCCCACATTGCCAAAGTCAATCCCAAGCCAAAAGAACAAAGCTGGAGGCATCACGCTACCTGACTTCAAACTATACTACAAGGCTACAGTAACCAAAACAGCATGGTACTGGTACCACAACAGAGACATAGATCAATGGAACAGAACAGAGCCCTCAGAAATGATGCCGCATAGCTACAACTATCTGATCTTTGACAAACCTGACAAAAACAAGAAATGGGGAAAGGATTCCCTATTTAATAAATGGTGCTGGGAAAACTGGCTAGCCATATGTAGAAAGCT
>NW_026664429.1:0-1848 GCF_009828535.3 Hylobates moloch | reverse complement strand
TATACCCAAAGGACTATAAATCATGCTGCTATAAAGACACATGCACACGTATGTTTATTGCGGCACTATTCACAATAGCAAAGAGTTGGAACCAACCCAAATGTCCAACAACAATAGACTGGATTAAGAAAATGTGGCACATATACACCATGGAATACTATGCATCCATAAAAAATGATGAGTTCATGTCCTTTGTAGGGACACGGATGAAACTGGAAAACATCATTCTCAGTAAACTATCGCAAGGACAAAAAACCAAACACTGCATGTTCTCACTCATAGATGGGAATTGAACAATGAGAACTCATGGACACAGGAAGGGGAACATCACACTCTGGGGACTGTTGTGGGTTGGGGGGAAGGGGGAGGGACAACATTAGGAGATATACCTAATGCTAAGTGACGAGTTAATGGGTGCAGCAAACCAACACAGCACATGGATACATATGTAACAAACCTGCACATTGTGCACATGTACCCTAAACCTAAAGTATAATAATAATAAAAAAAGAGGGAATCCTCCCTAACACATTTTATGAGGCCAGCATCATCCTGATACCAAAGCCTGGCAAAGACACAACAAAAAAAGAGAATTTTAAACCAATATCCCTGATGAACATCGATGCAAAAATCCTCAATAAAATATTGGGAAGCCAAATCCAGCAGCACATCAAAAAGCTTATCCACCATTATCAAGTGGGCTTCATCCCTGGGATGCAAGGCTAGTTCAACATATGCAAATCAATAAATGTAATCCAGCATATAAACAGAACCAATGACAAAAATCATATGATTATCTCAATAGATGCAGAAAAGTCCTTTGACAAAATTCAGCAACCCTTCATGATAAAAACTCTCAATAAATTAGGTATTGATGGAACATATCTCAAAATAATAAGAGCTATCTATGACAAACCCACAGCCAATATCATTCTGAATGGGCAAAAACTGGAAGCATTCCCTTTGAAAACTGGCACAAGACAGGGATGCCCTCTCTCACCACTCCTATTCAACATAGTGCTGGAAGTTCTGGCCAGGGCAATCAGGCAGGAGAAGGAAATAAAGGGTATTCAATCAGGAAAAAAGGAAGTCAAATTGTCCCTGTTTGCAGATGACATGATTGTATATCCAGAAAACCCCATCGTCTCAGCCAAAAATCTCTTTAAGCTGATAGGGAACTTCAGAAAAGTCTCAGGATACAAAATCAGTGTGCAAAAATCACAAGCATTCTTATACACCAATAACAGACAAACAGAGAGCCAAATCGTGAGTGAACTTCCATTCACAATTGCTTCAAAGAGAATAAAATACCTAGGAATCCAGCTTACAAGGGATGTGAAGGACCTCTTCAGGGAGAACTACAAATCACTGCTCAATGAAATAAAAGAGGATACAAACACATGGAAGAACATTCCATGCTCATGGGTAGGAAGAATCAATATTGTGAAAATGGCCATACTGCCCAAGGTAATTTATAGATTCAATGCCATCCCCATCAAGCTACCAATTATTTTCTTCACCAAATTGGAAAAAACTACTCTAAAGTTCATATGGAACCAAAAAAGAGCCCACATTGCCAAAGTCAATCCCAAGCCAAAAGAACAAGGCTGGAGGCATCACGCTACCTGACTTCAAACTATACTACAAGGCTACAGTAACCAAAACAGCATGGTACTGGTACCACAACAGAGACATAGATCAATGGAACAGAACAGAGCCCTCAGAAATGATGCCGCATAGCTACAACTATCTGATCTTTGACAAACCTGACAAAAACAAGAAATGGGGAAAGGATTCCCTATTTAATAAATGGTGCTGGGAAAACTGGCTAGCCATATGTAGAAAGCT
>NW_026664428.1:0-1848 GCF_009828535.3 Hylobates moloch | reverse complement strand
TCCACCTGGAAACAGAAGGAAGAAGGCGTGAACTTCCTGGGCAGGGAGTAACCTGGAGCCAAGGACACCCGCAGGAGATGCAGAAAGTGGGGAGGGCCCCATCCCCACCCTCCTGGGGCTGTCTCATATCACGGCAACCACCAGCTACACACACAGATCACAGACCTGGTAGCATACACACATACAGACAGAGAGACACACAAACCACACACAAACACACAGACCCACGTACGACACAAGAAAAGACACAGACACAAGTAACATACACATTCACACCCACACAGACACACAGTAATAAATCACAGACACAAACACTCAGCAACACATAGACACACACAATCACATACACAGATACTCGAATCTATAGAAACACACCCACCCAGCCCCCTGCTGAGTAGCTAAGGAACAGAGCTTAATTCCAAGGGCCTGGGAGTGCCTACAGACCCTGGAATCCTACAGACCCTAGGACTCCAGGCAAGCCCACCTTAGTGACAAAGTCTTCCTGGGAACACAGCTTGTCACTGTAGCTCAGGAGGCCGGGGTCTGAGGTCATCCCGTCCTCTTCCTGCGGCTGCTCGACTTTGCCCTTTTCCCATTGTCCCTCAGGCTCCCCTGTGGCCCCAAGGTGAGACCCCAGCAGCTCCTCCATGATGTGCACATACTCCTGCACCACTTCAGGGGGGATCTCCTCAGGGACCTTGGTCTCTGCTGGCGGGCAGATCATGAGGTCAGGAGATCGAGACCATCCTGGCTAACACGGTGAAACCTCGTCTCTACTAAAAATACAAAAAATTAGCCAGACATGGTGGCAGGTGCCTATAGTCCCAGCTACTCGGGAGGCTGAGGCAGGAGAATTGCTTGAACCCGGGAGGCAGAGGTTGCAGAGAGCCGAGGTCATGCCACTGCACTCTAGCATGGGCGACAGAGCCAGACTCCATCTCAGAAACACAAACAAAAAAACTTTATCTGAAACTAAAATCTGTTGCCAGGCACAGTGGCTCACACCTGTAACCCCAGCACTTTGGGAGGCCAAGACGGGCAGATCACTTGAGGTCAGGAGTTCGAGACCAGCCTTGCCAACATAGTGAAACCCCATCTCTATTTTTTTTTTTTTTTTAGATGGAGTCTCGCTCTGTCACCCAGGCTGGAGTGCAGTGGCACAATCTCGGCTCACTGCAACCTCTGCCTCCCAGATTCAAGCAATTCTCCTGCCTCAGCCTCCTGACTAGCTGGGATTACAGGCACCCACCACCACGCCCAGCTAATTTTCATATTTTTAGTAGAGACGGGGTTTCACCATGTTGGCCAGGCTGGTCTCAAACTCCTGACTTCGTGATCCACCCACCCTGGCCTCCCAAAGTGCTGAGATTACAGGTGTGGACCACTGCACCCAGCTGATAATTTGCATTTTTAACTGCTTCCCAGGTGATGCTGATGCTGATGGTCCAGGAACCACACTTCCGAGAATCACGGAAACAAAGCGTTATATTCAACAACAAAATCTGCATAATTCTGTCTCCCTTTTGTCTCAACTAACAGCTTGAGGGAAAGAAAATAGATTTATTAAGTATCATCCAGAATACACATAATGTCATTTTATTTAATTCTCACAACACTCTACAACATAATTGTTACATTATTTTGTGGAGGAGGATATTACACCTCAGAAATTAAGCAACTTGCTCAACATTACACAGTAAGAAAGGGGTGAACAAATGTGTTTGACTTCAAAATCTACATTCTCTGTCATACGTCGCCGCTTCTAACGATGTTTAGCCAGCAGAATTGTATTAGCCCAGAATTTTAACTTCATTCTACTTTCTATGTGGTGGTCTTCTACTTTGTTGT
>NW_026664427.1:0-1848 GCF_009828535.3 Hylobates moloch | reverse complement strand
GGGGGGAGCAGGAATTAGGAGCTGGGTGAAGTAGTAGACAGAAGTAACGTGGCTTTGATCACAGAGCTACCCACTCTAATTTGCCAAGTTGGGCATGACAAACATTCCTGCCCTTTTCCAGCAGGCAAGTCCTCAGAGAAGGCATGTGTAGGGGACAACAGTGTAAAGGTGAAGGATCGAGCAAGCCAGTTGTAAGAAGCTTGGGAGAGCCGACTTCACTAGGATTGTTATTTTACTTTTTACCACCAGGTCCAGTGGGTCCAGGTGAGACTCCCCTTTCTCCTTTCATCCGGAGATTGGGACCACGCTAGGTCTTCCCCGCTTCCTACAACTGGCTTGCTCGATCCCTCACCTTTACACTGTTGTCCCCTGCACATGCCTTCTCTGAGGACTTGCTGCTGGAAAAGGGCAGGAATGTTTGTCATGCCCAACTTGGCAAATTAGAGTGGGTAGCTCTGTGATCAAAGCCACATTACTTCTGTCTACTACTTCACCCAGCTCCTAATTCCTGCTCCCCCCACTGACTCTGCTAACAACTAGACTTTCTAAACATTTTTCAGAGTGAAGCTAAAGAAACCAACCTTGAAAGAAAAGTTGTGTATTTATTTCAGTGTGTTATGAACCCAGAGGCAGGGTTTTAGAAAGTAGACTTCTATGGCCACATTCAGTGTGATGCAAACAAAGCAAGAGGGCCACCAAAACCAGGGAATGTGGGGCCACAGCCCACTCTGTTTTGAAGGGTGGCTTCCAAGTCATGCTGTGACCAGCAGGGTGAGCAGCGAGGGAAGGAGCCAGGGCCAATGGGAGTGGGCGGTGGGAGGGCGCAGGAGACAGGCAGCAGCCTCTGTAAGCTTCCTGGAAGCTATGGAGGACCGACTGCCACTATCAAGTGTCCTCTCCTGCCTGAGGGAAATTCCAGGGAGCTGGCCGGGCACAGTGGCTCACCCTGTAATCCCAGCACTTTGGGAGGCCAAGGCAGGAGGATCACCTAAGGTCAGGAGTTCGAGACCAGCCTGGCTGACATAATGAAACTCCATCTCTACCAAAAAAATACAAAAATTAGCTGGGTGTGGTGGGAGGCACCTGTAATCTCAGCTACTCAGGAGGCTGAAGCAGGAGAATTGCTTGAACCCAGGCTGGATGGAGTGCAGTGGTACAATCTTGGCTCACTGCAACTTCCACCTCCTGGGTTCAAGCAATTCTCCTGCTTCAGCCTCCTGAGTAGCTGAGATTACAGGTGCCTCCCACCACACCCAGCTAATTTTTGTATTTTTTTGGTAGAGATGGAGTTTCATTATGTCAGCCAGGCTGGTCTCGAACTCCTGACCTTAGGTGATCCTCCTGCCTTGGCCTCCCAAAGTGCTGGGATTACAGGGTGAGCCACTGTGCCCGGCCAGCTCCCTGGAATTTCCCTCAGGCAGGAGAGGACACTTGATAGTGGCAGTCGGTCCTCCATAGCTTCCAGGAAGCTTACAGAGGCTGCTGCCTGTCTCCTGCGCCCTCCCACCGCCCACTCCCATTGGCCCTGGCTCCTTCCCTCGCTGCTCACCCTGCTGGTCACAGCATGACTTGGAAGCCACCCTTCAAAACAGAGTGGGCTGTGGCCCCACATTCCCTGGTTTTGGTGGCCCTCTTGCTTTGTTTGCATCACACTGAATGTGGCCATAGAAGTCTACTTTCTAAAACCCTGCCTCTGGGTTCATAACACACTGAAATAAATACACAACTTTTCTTTCAAGGTTGGTTTCTTTAGCTTCACTCTGAAAAATGTTTAGAAAGTCTAGTTGTTAGCAGAGTCAGTGGGGGGAGCAGGAATTAGGAGCTGGGTGAAGTAGTAGACAGAAGTAA
>NW_026664426.1:0-1849 GCF_009828535.3 Hylobates moloch | reverse complement strand
CCCCCCCACCCCATGACAGGCCCCAGTGTGTGATGTTCCCCTTCCTGTGTCCAAGTGTTCTCATTGTTCAGTTCCCACCTATGAGTGAGAACATGCGGTGTTTGGTTTTTTGTCCTTGCGATAGTTTGCTGAGAATGATGGTTTCCAGCTTCATCCATGTCCCTACAAAGGACATGAACTCATCATTTTTTATGGCTGCATAGTATTCCATGGTGTATATGTGCCACATTTTCTTAATCCAGTCTATCATTGATGGACATTTGGGTTGGTTCCAAGTCTTTGCTATTGTGAATAGTGCCGCAATAAACATACGTGTGCATGTGCCTTTATAGCAGCATGATTTATAATCCTCTGGGTATATACCCAGTAATGGGATGGCTGGGTCAAATGGTATTTCTAGTTCTAGATCCTCGAGGAATCGCCACACTGTCTTCCACAGTGGTTGAACTAGTTTGCAGTCCCACCAACTGTGTAAAAGTGTTCCTATTTCTCCACATCCTCTCCAGCACCTGTTGTTTCCTGACTTTTTAATGATCGCCATTGTATCCGGTGTGAGATGGTATCTCATTGTGGTTTTGATTTGCATTTCTCTGATGGCCATAGATGATGAGCATTTTTTCGTGTGTGTCTGTTGGCTGCATAAATGTCTTCTTTTGAGAAGTGTCTGTTCATATCCTTCGCCCATTTTTTGATGGGGTTGTTTGTTTTTTTCTTGTAAATTTGTTTGAGTTCTTTGTAGATTCTGGATATTAGCCCTTTGTCAGATGAGTAGATTGCAAAAATTTTCTCCCATTCTGTAGGTTGCCTGTTCACTCTGATGGTAGTTTCTTTTGCTGTGCAGAAGCTCTTTAGTTTAATTAAATCCCATTTGTCAATTTTGGCTTTTGTTGCCATTGCTTTTGGTGTTTTAGACATGAAGTCCTTGCCCACGCCTATGTCCTGAATGGTATTGCCTAGGTTTTCTTCTAGGGTTTTTATGGTTTTAAGTCTAACATTTAAGTCTTTAATCCATCGTGAATTAATTTTTGTATAAGGTGTAAGGAAGGGATCCAGTTTCAGCTTTCTACATATGGCTAGCCAGTTTTCCCAGCACCATTTATTAAATAGGGAATCCTTTCCCCATTTCTTGTTTTTGTCAGGTCTGTCAAAGATCAGATGGTTGTAGATGTGTGGTATTATTTCTGAGGGCTCTGTTCTGTTCCGTTGGTCTATATCTCTGTTGTGGTACCAGTACCATGCTGTTTTGGTTACTGTAGCCTTGTAGTATAGTTTGAAGTCAGGTAGCTTGTTGCCTCCAGCTTTGTTCTTTTGGCTTAGGATTGTCTTGGCAATGCAGGCTGTTCTTTGGTTCCATATGAACTTTAAAGTAGTTTTTCCCAATTCTGTGAAGAAAGTCATTGGTAGCTTGATGGGGATGGCATTGAATCTATAAATTACCTTGGGCAATATGGCCATCTTCGTGATATTGATTCTTCCTATCCATGAGCATGGAATGTTCTTCCATTTGTTCGTATCCTCTTTTATTTCGTTGAGCAGTGGTTTGTAGTTCTCCTTGAAGAGGTCCTTCACATCCCTTGTAAGTAGGATTCCTAGGTATTTTATTCTCTTTGAAGCAATTGTGAATGGGAGTTCACTCATGATTTGGCTCTCTGTTTGTTATTGGTATATAAGAATGCTTGTGAGTTTTGCACATTGATTTTGTATTCTGAGACTTTGCTGAAGTTGCTTATCAGCTTAAGGAGTTTTGGGGCTGAGATGATGGGGTTTTCTGAATATACAATCATGTCATCTGCAAACAGGGGCAATTTGACTTCCTCTTTTCCTAATTGAATACCCTTTATTTCTTTCT
>NW_026664425.1:0-1849 GCF_009828535.3 Hylobates moloch | reverse complement strand
CTGGGCTCAGAACTCGAAATACAACTCTGAATAAAACAGACATGGTCCCTTCCTATATGAAGCTTTGGGAGGGACAAATAACTAAACAGATCATTACAATAGAGTGTAAGAAGATATTAGGAATTAATGTAATCTCAACTATGGTGACTACTAGGAAGGGGAATATAGTGTGCTATGAGAGAATATAAGTGGAGTCTAAATTTGAATGTTTATCGTACCAGAAACCTCAATGAAATACTTAATGTTGTTAGAATATCCATATGATCCCTCAAATTTCCCAAACATTCTTCCAAATAGACAGTCATGTGATTAGTTTGGGCCAATGGGCTGGGTGGAGAAGTGTATCATTTCTAGGAGGAAGCATTTTTTTTTTCTTTTTTCTTTTCTTTTCTTTTTTTTTTTTTTTTTTTGAGACAGAATCTCACTCTGTCGCCCAGGCTGGACTGCAGTGGTACGATCTTGGCTCACTGCAACCTCTGCCTCCTGGGTTCAAGTGATTCTCTTGCCTCAGCATCCCAAGTAGCTGGGACTACAGGCACACACCACTATGCCCAGCTAATTTTTGTATTTTTTTGTAGAGACAGAGTTTCACCATGTTGGCCAGGCTGGTCTCGAACTCCTGACCTCAAGTGATCCACCTGCCTCGGTCTCCCAAAATGCTGGGATTACATATGTGAGCCACTGCACCTGGCCAAGGAGGAAGCATTTAAGAGACAGAGCTACTCTCTAGCTCTTTCCACTCCAGCCACTACAGTCATGGAGGCCATGTATTCAGATGAAGTTTCAAAAGATGGAGACAGCCTAGATTGCTAGGTCACAACAAGGACAGGTACCCTGGAAAGTTGCTGACATTCATCGAATGTCCTGTGAGCAAGAGATGAACTTTGTTGTGCTAAACCACTGAGATTTGGAAGTTATTACCATGACATGGCCTATTCTTCCTTGCCCATATACTTAAAGGAGTCACATTCACTCTTATGACATCTCTCCATTTTGCCAATGGAGAAATAAGACAGAAACATTTAGTGAGTTGCCTAAAATTAGTCAGTACTGAAATAGAATATCCTGCCTTCCATGTGAGAGCTGTAGTTAAAAGATCAGTATTCTTCAAGACCAGATTGAGACATACTAACTTTAAAATCAATTTAAGTCACAATTAGGAATTTTTATTTTATTTATTTATGTTTGTTATTCAGTAGGGGTTTTGTGGATATTTTTATTATTATTTTAGGTTCAGGGGGTACATGTGCAGGTCTGTTACTTGGTTGTATTATGTAATGCTGAGGCTTGGGCTTTTAGTGAACTCATCACTTGAATAGTGAACACAGTACCCAATAGGTCATTTTTCAGCCTTATACCTCCTCCCTTCCTCCCCCATTTTGGAGTCCCCAGTGTCTATTATTTCCATCTTTGTGCCCATGTGTACCTATCATTTAGCTTCCACTTAAAGGGAGAATGAGTAGTTCTTAATTGTCTACTTCTGAGTTACTTCACTTAGGATAATAACCTCCAGCTCTACCCACGTTGATGTAAGGGACATGATTTCATTCTTTTTTATGGCTGCATAGTATTCCATGGTATATGTGTACCACATTTTCTTTATCCAAACAACTGTTGATGGGCACTTAGGTTGATTTCATGACTTTGCTATTATGAATAGTGCTGTGATAAACATACAAGTGCAGGTATCTTTTTTTTTTTTTTTTTGAGACAGAGTCTCGCTCTGTCGCCCAGGCTGGAGTGCAGTGGCGCAATCTCGGCTCACTGCAAGCTCCGCCTCCCGGGTTCACGCCATTCTCCTGCCTCAGCCTCTCCGAGTAGCTGGGACTACAGGCGCCCGCCACCACGC
>NW_026664424.1:0-1849 GCF_009828535.3 Hylobates moloch | reverse complement strand
GAGGACTGAGCACGGCACAGAGCTGCAGAAAGGGAATCCCGGACAGGGGTAACCGTAGATGCAAAGGCCCCACGGCAGGCACCAACTTGTCCAGGTTTGCCCAGAATTTTCCCGGTTTTAACACTACAAATCCCATGTCCCAGGAAACTTCTGAGTCTCAGCCAAGCTGGGATGATTTGCCTGGAACTGCCCCTGTTATAAAACTGAGAGGTCTGTGCCCCACGACCCCCGTCAGTCCTGAGCAAGCTGAGGCAGTGGGTCGCCCTAGACTGCAGCAACGTGCATGATGGTGGGAAGAGCCACTGACTCTCTTTCATGTCCTCTCTCCCTTCGACCTCAGGAGTCACCCAGGTGGGCACTGGCATCCGGGATGAAAACTTCCCAGCGCCCCTTGCAGCAAGCAGTGGCCACGTGACCAGGCAGTGGCCAATGCACATGAGGCCAGTGCACAGCAACTGCCTTTAGAGGAAGATTTGTGTCGTCTTGTTCTCTTCTCCCCTCCCTGCTGGCTGGCAGTAGATAGGATGGACACTGTGGGGAAAGCTACACCCTAAGGAAGTCAGAGCAGCAAGATGGAAGTAGCCTAAGACCCTGAAAAATGCACAGAGAAGAATCACCCGACTGGCTTGGACTTTCATGTGAAAGGAATGAACCTCTGTCTCAGTAAAGCCACCGTGATTCAGGGTCCTTGTCACATTCACTGAGGCTGTAACATAATTGTTAGAAAGAACAGGAGCGGGAGGGGAGATGGAGTCGGAGAGGCAGGCAGAGGTCAGGTCACATCGGGCCTGTAGGCCAAGGCAGAGGAAGAAACAGGCGACATAGGACTCAAGGACCACACCTGCTCCCAGGCGAAGGGAGTTTGCTGTGGGTGCCCCTCCCTGTCTGTGTGTCTAGTGTGTGGATATTCTTTATACCTTGCCCATATTGTACAAATACTTTTTTCTATTCAATATTCAGAAGGCATTGCATTAAATAGCAAGATGGCAGACGAACATCAGGAAGGAACATGAGGAACATCCACGGTGTTCCATCCAGGAACCTTCACCATGGAAACCCTTGTGTTCATGGGCCTGGTCTCAAGACACAGTCAGCTGTTGGGGATCAGAGGCCACACTCATCGTAGCAGAGAGGCAGGACCAACTGGGAGAGGGTCCTTCTGTGACACCTACTGCATCACCGGGCTCTGTGAAGTGACTCAGCTGCCAGAACTCACACGGTATCATTCTACACCAAAGCCTCACGGGAAAAATGGTAAGTTCTCAGTTTCTCCATTAACAGCAACTCTCAGATTAATCTCTGTCCTCCATCGCTTCTCCATGAAACAACTTTTTAATAGCTTTGCTTGGGTCTATTTTTCAATGTATTTTTTTTTTTGAGACGGAGTCTCACTCTGTCACCCAGACTGGAGTGCAGTGGTGTGATCTCAGCTCACTGCAAGCTCCGCCTCAGGGGTTGATGCCATTCTCCTGCCTCAGCCTCCCAATTAGCTGGGACTACAGGTGGCCACCACCACACCTGGCTAATTTTTTGTATTTTTTAGTAGAGACGGGGTCTCACCGTGTTAGCCAGGACGGTCTTGATCTCCTGACCTTGTGATTCGCCTGCCTCGGCCTCCCAAAGTGCTGGGATCACAGGCGTGAGCTACTGCACCCGGCCTATGTTTTATTTTACTAACTGATTGAAATATATACAGTGTGTGTGTGTGATTTTGTCTCTGTCAGCCAGGATAATCATGGTTTAATTCCCATTAGTATTATTACCAACACCCTTTAGATTTTTTAAGCTTTTCAATTCCTGAAGGTATTAATCAGGATCTTTCTGTCTCGTGAGACAGAAAACAAATCCA
>NW_026664423.1:0-1850 GCF_009828535.3 Hylobates moloch | reverse complement strand
TCTCTCTCTCTCTCTCTCTCTTGCTCGCTCGCTCGCTCGCTCGCTCTCTGGCTCTCGCTATCTCCCTCCCTCTCTTTCTTTGCAAAATAAGCTCAAGCACATCTAACCTCATCCATTACCAAGGCCTGAATTCTTAACATCAGACATCCCAGATTTGATCTCCCTACAGAATGCTGTACAGAACTGGCGAGTGGATTTCTGGACTTGGATACCTCATAGATACTACATATGAATAAAGATCCAACCCTAAAATCTGGGGTTGCTTCTCCCTCGACAGTCTCGAAAAATCATGCCTCTGTTCACCTAGGATGCTGGGAGGGTTTTCTCAATATGCATCTGCCCGTGTCCTAAATGACCTGTGACCGAGCCCTGTCCGTTCTGTCTCAAATATGTATCTGCAAACACTTCTCTCCATTTCCACAACTACCCACGGCCCCTTGTGGAACCACTGGCTCTTTGAAAAAAAATCCCAGAAGTGGTTTTGGGTTTTTGGCTGGAGGCCTAAGCCTGCTGAGAACTTTCCTGCCCAGGATTCTGTGTGAACAAAAGTGCCTCTGCTGGGAGCTGGGATCCTCGGGACGGTGCTTGCTAGCGCTGGATGAGTCTCTGGAAGGACACACGGGACTCCGCAAAGCTGACCTGTCCCACCGAGGTCAAATGGATACCTCTGCATTGGCCCGAGGCCTCCAACGTACATCACCGCCACCGACCGTCACCGTCAGCATCCTTGTGAGCCTGCCCAAGGCCTCGACTCTGGGGAGGCTCCTGGGAGCCCGGCCTTGGTCGGCTAAAGTCCAGAGGGATGGTGACTTCCACCCACAAGGTCCCCACTGAACTGCGAAGGTGTGGAGCGTAGGTCAGAGAGGGGACCGGGGTGGGGGGTGGGGGAGACGTCCTGACAGGCGAGGAGTTCCCGAGGCTCTGGCCACCCCACCCACGTCCCACGTCCCGGGCACCCGCGGGACACCGCCGCTTTATCCCCTCCTCTGTCCACAGCCACCCCCACCACACCCCGCAAGCCACGCACACACGCTGGAGGTTACAAAACCACACGGCGTGAATAGAGCCTGGCGGAGCGAGAGCCCATTTCACGAGGCGGGGCGGGGGGGGGAGGGGAGGGGGTGCGGGTTGTGGGGTCTGTAGAGAGCCCGATTCTCCCTCTTGGGTGGCTACAGGCTAGAAATGAATATTGCTTCTTGGGCGGAGGGGCTTCCTTAGGCCATCACCATTTCGGTGTTCGAAGAAAAAGCAACACATCCAGTCACAAAACTAAAGAAACACACACACAAACGAAAGACAACTACAGTATCTGCAAAAGTTTGGTAGAAGACTGAAACTGTTGAGTATAAGGATCTGGTATTCTATTATCATGAGTTAATTTAAGAGTTTGTTAAAGACATACATTTCGTTAGAGAGCATTTCAGTTAGACGTTATTGACCAGTATGTACCATCCCTAGGTATTTGTAACCAAATTCATGGCAATAAAGAGCTATCTAACAAGAAAAATTAGCGAGTACCGGCACCATCAATAAGAGCTTGTCTTTACACTTCATTGCCGCTTACCATGCGTTACAATGCCTAGGATGGACTCTGATAGCATTTCGAAAACAAGCTAATGCTTTGTCCGATTCTACAGTGAAGACAAACTCCCGCCCTAATACAGTAGAGGCCTAAGCATGACTTGGATCCACTTCGATAGCTCTCTGGAAGAATTTAATTGCCATATCGTGTGCCCGTTGCAAGCGGAGACAGTTCCCTGTGGCACGCCAGGCCTCTGGCTGGCGAATTTTTATCCATGTCTGTCAAGTCTTTTGACAGAACTGAAAGAGCAACATCTTTTTGAGGATGC
>NW_026664422.1:0-1850 GCF_009828535.3 Hylobates moloch | reverse complement strand
GACCTGTTTATATGGTTCAGTCTTCAACGCACTTTTCTCTAAACACTTCAGCTAGAATCTACAGATTTTTAGGTCTTGAGCGAAGGCATTGTTGTTGCTGTTGGGGCATGAATAACGTCCATCCAGGGAAGAGGTGCTGGTCCAGTTGCCTTTTAGTGTGGGATCACCAGCTTTCCCACAAATGAGCAGGAAACATAATAGACTCAACCTGGGTTAATTATTTCCTAACCATAAGGCAATTTCACAAATATTTGAACCTACTATACAGAGTAACCTCAAATATTTACCTACAAAAACACCATTACATACATAGAAAGGACCACAGAAGTCCTTCCACATTCAAATTGAAATTCTTTAATCAGCTTCATTCTGCAGAACTTTATTTGCCTACGTGCTAGACTCCCTGTTCTCATTTCCCAAGTTAAATATCCAGTGAGATGCACAGCCCTTGCCATCCATCTATCCTGCTTTAAGTTCATGTCAGTGTGCAAATTCCTACAGACATCCTGAGAGCCATGAACAAGACTTCCTTCTTTTCACGACAGTTTTGGGGGTTTGGGAGTTTTTTGGGGGTGGGACGTCTTGAGTTGGCTTTATCATCAGTCTACTTTTTTTTTATTATTATACTTTAGGTTTTAGGGTACATGTGCACAATCTGCAGGTTTCTTACATATGAATCCAGGTGCCGTGTTGGTTTGCTGCACCCATTAACTCGTCATTTAGCATTAGGTATATCTCCTAATGCTGTCCCTCCCTCCTCCCCCCAACCCACAACAGTCCCCGGAGTGTGATGTTCCCCTTCCTGTGTCTATGAGTTCTCATTGTTCAATTCCCACCTGTGAGTGAGAACATGCGGTGTTTGGTTTTTTGTCCTTGCGATAGTTTACTGAGAATGATGTTTTCCAGTTTCATCCATGTCCCTACAAAGGACATGAACTCATCGTTTTTTATGGCTGCATAGTATTCCATAGTGTATATGTGCCATATTTTCTTAATCCAGTTTATCGTTGTTGGACATTTGGGTTGGTTCCAAGTCTTTGCTATTGTGACTAGTGCCGCAATAAACATACGTGTGCATGTGTCTTTATAGCAGCATGATTTATAGTCCTTTGGGTATATACCCAGTAATGGGATGGCTGGGTCAAATGGTATTTCTAGTTCTAGATCCCTGAGGAATCGCCACACTGACTTCCACAATGGTTGAACTAGTTTACAGTCCCACCAACAGTGTAAAAGTGTTCCTATTTCTCCACATCCTCTCCAGCACCTGTTGTTTCCTGACTTTTTAATGATGGCCATTCTAACTGGTGTGAGATGGTATCTCATTGTGGTTTTGATTTGCATTTCTCTGATGGCCAGTGATGATGAGCATTTTTTCATGTGTTTTTTGGCTGCATAAATGTCTTCTTTTGAGAAGTGTCTGTTCATGTCCTTTGCCCACTTTTTGATGGGGTTGTTTGTTTTTCTCTTGTAAATTTGTTTGACTTCATTGTAGATTCTGGATATTAGCCCTTTGCCAGATGAGTAGGTTGCAAAAATTTTCTCTCATTCTGTAGGTTGCCTGTTCACTCTGATGGTAGTTTCTTTTGCTGTGCAGAAGCTCTTTAGTTTAGTTAGATCCCATTTGTCAATTTTGGCTTTTGTTGCCATTGCTTTTGGTGTTTTAGACATGAAGTCCTTGCCCATGCCTATGTCCTGAATGGTATTGCCTAGGCTTTCTTCTAGGGTTTTTATGGTTTTAGGTCTAACATGTAAGTCTTTAATCCATCTTGAATTAATTTTTGTATAAGGTGTAAGGAAGGGATCCAGTTTCAGCTTTCTACATATGGCTAGCCAGTTTTCCCAGCACC
>NW_026664421.1:0-1850 GCF_009828535.3 Hylobates moloch | reverse complement strand
TTGATTCTTCCAACCCATGAGCATGGAATGTTCTTCCATTTGTTTGTGTCCTCTTTTATTTCCTTGAGCAGTGGTTTGTAGTTCTCCTTGAAGAGGTCCTTCACATCCCTTGTAAGTTGGATTCCTAGATATTTTATTCTCTTTGAAGCAATCGCGAATGGGAGTTCACTCATGATTTGGCTCTCTGTTTGTCTGTGATTGGTGTACAAGAATGCTTGTGATTTTTGTACATTGATTTTGTATCCTGAGACTTTGCTGAAGTTGCTAATCAGCTTAAGGAGATTTTGGGCTGAGACAATGGGGTTTTCTAGATATACAATCATGTCATCTGCAAACAGGGACAATTTGACTTCCTCTTTTCCTAATTGAATACCCTTTATTTCCTTCTCCTGCCTGATTGCCCTGGCCAGAACTTCCATGGACCTAATAGACATCTACGGAACTCTCCACCCCAAATCAACAGAATATACATTATTTTCAGCACCACACCACACCTATTCCAAAATTGACCACATAGTTGGAAGTAAAGCTCTCCTCAGCAAATGTAAAAGAATAGAAATTATAACAAACTGTCTCTCAGACCACAGTGCTATCAAACTAGAACTCAGGATTAAGAAACTCACTCAAAACCACTCAACTACATGGAAACTGAACAATCTGCTCCTGAATGACTACTGGGTACATAATGAAATGAAGGCAGAAATAAAAATGTTCTTTGAAACCAACGAGAACAAAGACACAACATACCAGAATCTCTGGGACACATTCAAAGCAGTGTGTAGAGGGAAATTTATAGCACTAAATGCCCAGAAGAGAAAGCAGGAAAGATCCAAAATTGACACCCTAACATCACAATTAAAAGAACTAGAAAAGCAAGAGCAAACACACTCAAAAGCTAGCAGAAGGCTAGAAATAACTAAAATCAGAGCAGAACTGAAGGTAATAGAGACACAAAAAACCCTTCAAAAAATTAATGAATCCAGGAGCTGGTTTTTTGAAAGGATCAACAAAATTGATAGACCGCTAGCAAGACTAATAAAGAAGAAAAGAGAGAAGAATCAAATAGACGCAATAAAAAATGAAAAAGGGGATATCACCACCGATCCCACAGAAATACAATCTACCATCAGAGAATACTACAAACACCTCTATGCAAATAAACTAGAAAATCTAGAAGAAATGGATAAATTCCTCGACAAATACACCCTACCAAGACTAAACCAGGAAGAAGTTGAATCTCTGAATAGACCAATAACAGGTTCTGAAATGTGGCAATAATCAATAGCTTACCAACCAAAAAGAGTCCAGGACCTGATGGATTCACAGCCGAATTCTACCAGAGGTACAAGGAGGAACTGGTACCATTCCTTCTGAAACTATTCCAATCGATAGAAAAAGAGGGAATCCTCCGTAACACATTTTATGAAGCCAGGATCGTCCTGATACCAAAGCCTGGCAGAGACATAACCAAAAAAGAGAATTTCAGACCAATATCCTTGATGAACATTGATGCAAAAATCCTCAATAAAATACTGGCAAACTGAATCCAGCAGCACATCAAAAAGCTTATCCACCATGATCAAGTGGGCTTCATCTCTGGGATGCAAGGCTGGTTCAACATACGCAAATCAATAAATGTAATCCAGCATATAAACAGAACCAAAGACAAAAACCACATGATTATCTCAATAGATGCAGAAAAGGCCTTTGACAAAATTCAACAACCCTTCATGCTAAAAACTCTCAATAAATTAGGTATTGATGGGACGTATCTCAAAATAATAAGAGCTATCTATGACAAACCCACAGCCAATATCATACTGAATGGGCAAAAACTGGAAGCATTCCCT
>NW_026664420.1:0-1851 GCF_009828535.3 Hylobates moloch | reverse complement strand
GGGATGGGATGGGATGGGATGGGATGGGATGGGATGGGATGGGATGGAATGGAATGGAAAGGAACAAAACGGAATGTAGTGCAATGGAGCGGAATGGAATGGAATGGAGAAATAAAATGTGAGCTGAGGTTGTGCCAGTGAAATGCATCCAGAGTGACAGATTGAGATATTGATGAAAGAAAGAAACATAAGAGAATAGTGTGGAATGGAAGAGAAGAGAATGGAATGGAATGGAATGGAATGGCATGGCATGGAATGGAATGGCATGACATGCATGGCATGGCATGGTATGGCATGGCTTGGAATGGAATGGCATGGAATGGAATGCAGTGCAATGGAACGGAATGGAACAGAATGGAATGAAGTGGAATGCAATGGACCGGAATGGAAGGGAATGGGATGGAATGGAATGGTGAAATATACTGTTGGGTGAGATTGCACACCTGCAATACAGTCAGGGTGACAGACCCAGAACTTGTTGAATGAAAGGAATAGAATAGAATAGTGCGGAATGGAAAGGAATGGAAAGGAATGGAATGGAAAGGAAAAAAAAGGAACGGAACGTAATGTAATATAATGGAATGGAATGGAATGCAAAGGAGTGCAATGGAGTGGAATGGAACGGAATGGAATGAAATGGAATCGAATGGGATGGAATGGAATTGTGAATTAAAATGTGAGCTGATATTGGGCCCCTGCAATCCAGCCAGGGTGATAGATTGAGAACTTGTTGAAAGAAAAGAACAGAATAGAATAGTGTGGAATGGAAGGAATGGAGTGGAATAGAATGGAATGGAAGGGAATAGAGTGCAATGGAACGGAATGGAATGGAATGGAAAGAATGGAATGGAATGGAATAGAATGGAATGCAAATGAGTGCAATGGAGTGGAATGGAACGGAATGGAATGAAATGGAATGGAATGGGATGGAATGGACTGGAATGGAATGGAATGGAACTGTGAAAGAAAATGTGAGCTGCTACTGTGCCACTGCAATCCAGCCAGGATGACAGATTGAGAGCTTGTTGAAAGAAAAGAATAGAATAGAATAGTGTGGAATGGAAGGAATGGAGTGGAATAGAATGGAATGGAAGGGAAAAGAGTGCAATGGAACGGAATGGAATGAAATAGAAAGAAATGGCATTGAATGGAATGGAATGGAAGGGAATGGAATGGAATGGAAAGCAGTGCAATGGAACGGAATGGAAACGAATGGAATGAAATGAAATGGAATGGAATGGAATTTACTGGAATGGAATGAAACGGTGAAATAAAATATGAGCTGACATTGTGACAGCTCAATCTAGCCAGGGTGACTGATTGAGAACATTTTGAAACCAAGGAATAGAATAGAATAGTATGGAATGGAATGGAATGGAATGGAATGGAATGGAATGGAATGGAATGAAATGGAATGAAATGGAATGGAATGGAATCAAATAGAATGGAACGGAAGGGTGTAATAAAATGTGAGCTGACTGTGAGCCACTGCAATCCAGCCAGGGTGTCACATTGAGAATATTTTGGAAGAAAGTAATAGAATAGAATAGTGAGGAATGGAGTGTAATTGAATGGAAAAGAAAGGAATGGAATGGAATGGAACGGAATGGAAAGAAGTGGAATGGAATGTAATGGCGTACAATGGAAATGAATGGAAAGGAATGGAAGTTACTGGAATGGAATGGAATAGAATGGAATCAAATGCAACGGTGAAATAAAATGTGAGCTGATCTTGTGCCACTGCACTCCAGCCAGGGTGACAGATTGAGAACTTGTTGAAAGAAAGGAATAGAACAGACTACTGTGGAATGGAATGGAATGGAATGGAATGGAATGGAATGGAATGAAGTG
>NW_026664419.1:0-1851 GCF_009828535.3 Hylobates moloch | reverse complement strand
TTTATTTATTTATTTATTTATTTATTTATTTATTTATTTATTTATTTATTTATGTTGAGACAGAGTCTTGCTCTGTCACGCAGGCTGGAGCGCAGTGGTGTGATCTTGGCTCACTGCAACCTTCACCTTCTGGGTTCAAGCGATTCACCTGCTTCAGCCTCCTGAGTAGCTGGTATTACAGGTGCCCACCACCACATCCAGCTAATTTTTGTATTTTTAGTAGTGACAGGGTTTCATCATATTGGCCACGCTGGGCTCGAACCCCTGACCTGAAGTGATCCACCCACCTCAGATTCCCAAACTGCTGGGATTACAGGCGTACGCCTCCATGCCTGGCCAGTTTTTAATTTTTATTTATTTTTTTGAGACAGGGTCTCACTCTTGTCACCCAAGCTGTAGTGCAGTGATGTGATCATGGCTTACTGTAGCCTCATACTCCTTGGCTTAAGCAATCCTTCCTCCCAAGTAGCTGGGACTACAGGTGTGCACCACTACACCCAGTTAATTTTTTTTTTTTTTTTTTTGTAGAGATGAGGGTCTCACTTTGTTGCCCAGGCTGGTCTCGAACTCTTGGGCTCAAGTGATGCTCCTGCCTTGGCCTCCCGAAGTGCTGGGATTACAGGTGTGAGCCACTAACCTCAGCTTCTGGCTGTTTACCTACTCCACTCAGCTGTTGTAGCTCAGATGCAGCTGCAGACACCATGCTAACAAGAGGGCTTTTGCAAAAACAGCCATCTGGCCCACAGGCCGCAGTGCAGCAACTCCTGTCCCAGACTGTGAGCTCCATGGCGGCAGGACCTTGTCTCTTTTTATTCATTTATCCCCAGCCTCTATAAAAGTTCTGGGCACATAGTAGGTGCTCAGTTAACGCTGGCCGAGGGAATGCAGGCTGATCTCTCAGACATCGTATTCAGAATTACATTACTGCCTCCAAAACCTCCATCCTTCTCATTCCTTTCCAATTTCCCCATGGGGGAACACCCAGTCCCTGAGCTCCATGGTGCATGGCGACCTGGCTTTGCACCCTCTGCTTTGGGTAGGCATGTGATGCCAGCCTGGCTCATCCGATCCCTACTAACTGGCTCTGGGATGGTCACATGACTCCAGCTGGGCCAATGAGCATGAAACCTGGGAATCTGGCTGGAGCTCTGTGATAAGAGAGACCAGGCTGGCCAAGGTGGCTGGGGACAAGACTCCATCTGCTGGTGGCCCCTGTGTGGAAAGCCTCTGTTGGTGATCATCACGGGGGAAAGCCAAGTGAGAGACGCAGAACACTCCATACTGACGTCCCTGTTTGGACCCTTGTGCAGTAAAGGGTTAACTCAGCAGGCCTGGGTTGTCCAAACCCCACACATTCCTAAGAAAGGTCTGGCCCTTGATGGGCTCCTGGGAGGTTACCTCTAAGTCCTTGGAATGTCCCACCTGATAACAGTGTCTTGGTTTACCTGGGGCCTTGGGCCACCCTGGATAGTCCATGCTAACAATGGGATCTGTGGTGGGGGCCTTGGGCCACATGGCATCAGTTTGACTCTGGAGGGGCTGGAGACTGAATAACTGAGGTCATCATGCGTGTGACCTTGTCCATGCCTGTATGACCAGCCCCAGGAAAAACGCTGAACATCAAGGCTCAGGTGAGCTTCCCTGATTGGCAATATTCCGTGCATATTATCATACTTCATTGCTGGGAAAAGCTAAGTGTTGTCCACACAACTTCACTGGGAGAGAGCAGCTGTAGGCTCATGCTTGGTCTCTCCGAGACACTTATGCACTTTTTTTTTTTTTTAACTTTTGCTCTTTTCTTTTCTTTCTTTTTTTTTCTTTCTTTTTTTTTTTTTGAGACAGAGTCTTGCT
>NW_026664418.1:0-1851 GCF_009828535.3 Hylobates moloch | reverse complement strand
TTTATTTATTTATTTATTTATTTATTTATTTATTTATTTATTTATTTATTTATGTTGAGACAGAGTCTTGCTCTGTCACGCAGGCTGGAGCGCAGTGGTGTGATCTTGGCTCACTGCAACCTTCACCTTCTGGGTTCAAGCGATTCACCTGCTTCAGCCTCCTGAGTAGCTGGTATTACAGGTGCCCACCACCACATCCAGCTAATTTTTGTATTTTTAGTAGTGACAGGGTTTCATCATATTGGCCACGCTGGGCTCGAACCCCTGACCTGAAGTGATCCACCCACCTCAGATTCCCAAACTGCTGGGATTACAGGCGTACGCCTCCATGCCTGGCCAGTTTTTAATTTTTATTTATTTTTTTGAGACAGGGTCTCACTCTTGTCACCCAAGCTGTAGTGCAGTGATGTGATCATGGCTTACTGTAGCCTCATACTCCTTGGCTTAAGCAATCCTTCCTCCCAAGTAGCTGGGACTACAGGTGTGCACCACTACACCCAGTTAATTTTTTTTTTTTTTTTTTTGTAGAGATGAGGGTCTCACTTTGTTGCCCAGGCTGGTCTCGAACTCTTGGGCTCAAGTGATGCTCCTGCCTTGGCCTCCCGAAGTGCTGGGATTACAGGTGTGAGCCACTAACCTCAGCTTCTGGCTGTTTACCTACTCCACTCAGCTGTTGTAGCTCAGATGCAGCTGCAGACACCATGCTAACAAGAGGGCTTTTGCAAAAACAGCCATCTGGCCCACAGGCCGCAGTGCAGCAACTCCTGTCCCAGACTGTGAGCTCCATGGCGGCAGGACCTTGTCTCTTTTTATTCATTTATCCCCAGCCTCTATAAAAGTTCTGGGCACATAGTAGGTGCTCAGTTAACGCTGGCCGAGGGAATGCAGGCTGATCTCTCAGACATCGTATTCAGAATTACATTACTGCCTCCAAAACCTCCATCCTTCTCATTCCTTTCCAATTTCCCCATGGGGGAACACCCAGTCCCTGAGCTCCATGGTGCATGGCGACCTGGCTTTGCACCCTCTGCTTTGGGTAGGCATGTGATGCCAGCCTGGCTCATCCGATCCCTACTAACTGGCTCTGGGATGGTCACATGACTCCAGCTGGGCCAATGAGCATGAAACCTGGGAATCTGGCTGGAGCTCTGTGATAAGAGAGACCAGGCTGGCCAAGGTGGCTGGGGACAAGACTCCATCTGCTGGTGGCCCCTGTGTGGAAAGCCTCTGTTGGTGATCATCACGGGGGAAAGCCAAGTGAGAGACGCAGAACACTCCATACTGACGTCCCTGTTTGGACCCTTGTGCAGTAAAGGGTTAACTCAGCAGGCCTGGGTTGTCCAAACCCCACACATTCCTAAGAAAGGTCTGGCCCTTGATGGGCTCCTGGGAGGTTACCTCTAAGTCCTTGGAATGTCCCACCTGATAACAGTGTCTTGGTTTACCTGGGGCCTTGGGCCACCCTGGATAGTCCATGCTAACAATGGGATCTGTGGTGGGGGCCTTGGGCCACATGGCATCAGTTTGACTCTGGAGGGGCTGGAGACTGAATAACTGAGGTCATCATGCGTGTGACCTTGTCCATGCCTGTATGACCAGCCCCAGGAAAAACGCTGAACATCAAGGCTCAGGTGAGCTTCCCTGATTGGCAATATTCCGTGCATATTATCATACTTCATTGCTGGGAAAAGCTAAGTGTTGTCCACACAACTTCACTGGGAGAGAGCAGCTGTAGGCTCATGCTTGGTCTCTCCGAGACACTTATGCACTTTTTTTTTTTTTTAACTTTTGCTCTTTTTTTTTTTTTCTTTTTTTTTCTTTCTTTTTTTTTTTTTGAGACAGAGTCTTGCT
>NW_026664417.1:0-1851 GCF_009828535.3 Hylobates moloch | reverse complement strand
TTCAATTTATAAGCAAATCATAATGATGCCAATAAATAAGTAGACTAAGGACGTTGCAGTGGATAGCTTCATTGTTTTTTTGTTTTTGGCAACTGTGGTAGGCAGAATAATGGTCTCCCAGGCCAGGCGCGGTGGCTCACGCTTGTAATCCCAGCACTTTGGGAGGCCGAGGCGGACGGATCACGAGGTCAGGAGATCGAGACCACGGTGAAACCCCGTCTCTACTAAAAAATGCAAAAAATTAGCCGGGCGTGGTGGCGGGCGCCTGTAGTCCCAGCTACTCAGAGAGGCTGAAGCAGGAGAATCACTTGAACCCGGGAGGTGGAGCTTGCAGTGAGCCGAGATTGCGCCACTGCACTCCAGCCTGAGCGACAGAGCGAGACTCCGTCTCAAAAAAAAAAAAAAAAAAAGAATAATGGTCTCCCAAACATGTCCACATCCTAATCCCTAGAACTTACAAATACGTTTAACATTACATAGCAAAGGGGGCTTAAAGTTGCTAATCAGCTGACCTTAAAATAGGGATTGTATTAGTCTGCTTTCACACTGCTATAAAGATGCTACTCGAGACTGGGTTATTTATAAAGGAAAGAGGCTTAATTGACTTACAGTTCTGCATGGCTGGTGAGGCCTCAGGAAACTTACAGTCATGGCGGAAGGGGAAGCAGTCACATTTTTCACAAGGCAGCAGGAGAGTGCAGCAAGAAGAAACTTCCAAACACTTACAAAACCATCAGATTTCCTGAGAACTCATGACTACAGCATGGGGAAAACCGCCCCCATGGTCCAACGGTCTCCCTCCCTCGACGTGTGGGGATGACAAATCAAGACGAGATTTGAGTGGGGACACAGAGGCAAACCATATCAGGAAGAGTATCCTGGATTATGCCGGTGGGCCCAATATAATCACAAGGGTCCTTCAAAGTAGATGAAGGAGGCAGAGGATGGCAACAGTGATGCAATGTGAGAAAGACTTGATCACTATTGCTGGCTTTGAAGATGGGGAAGGGGGCATGAGCCAAGGAATGTGGGCAGCTTCTAAATGTTGCAAACAGCAAGGAATTGAAATTTCCTCTAGAGCATCCCAAAAGGAAAAGAGCCCTGCCAACATCTTGATTTTAACGCAGTGAGTTTTTGTGTAAGACTTCTCACTTATGGAAGAACTGTAAGATAATAAATTTATGTTGTTTTAAGCCACTAAGTTTCTGGTAACTTGGTATAGCAGCAAAGGGAAATTCACACAGCCAGCTACTTTTTAAACGTTGTTCCTGTGTTTGCAGAATCTGTCACCTCATGGGGCAGAACCATCCTTCTGCAGAATATGAGGAGGTCTTTTCCCAGCTGCACTTGCAGCAAGGGCACAGATCCACGGCTGGTATCTGTCAATTGTACACCTGCACGATTTTTAATTAGAGGCTGGTCATATGCAGGAGGGGAGCCGGGCAGAATCTGTTCTGCGATGGCAGTGGCGGGGACAGCTGTCACTGCAGCAGTGTGTTGCTGTCAAAGACAGCAATTCCCACAGCAGGGTTTGCGCACAGTATGGTGTCATGGTGGGCACCCGGCAGTGTCAGAGTCCAGTGAAGAGTTCCAGGAGCCTGCCCTAGGCTGGACTTTGGACATTTTTCCTGGCTGTATAAGCCTAAGCCTGGTGCTCTTGCCCTCCTGGAGATTCTGGGAGCCCTAATAAGTTCCTTTTCTGCTAAATTAGCCAGAGTTGGTTTTTGTGGCTTGTGATTCAGAACCCTCAGTGAATCAGATATGAATGAACAATTCGATTCACTCAAAAAGAAAGTGGTGAAAAGTCCCTGTAGTCCCGGCTCTCGGGAGGATCGATTGAGCCCGGGAGGT
>NW_026664416.1:0-1851 GCF_009828535.3 Hylobates moloch | reverse complement strand
GGCCCCCTAGCGATCCGAATCTCCACTTTCAGTTTCTACAGAAAGAGTGTTTCAGAACTTAACAATCAACAGTAAGGTTCAACTCTGTTAGTTGAATGCACAGAACAGAAAGAAGTTTGCAGAATAATTCTGTGTAGTTTTTATTTCAAGGTAAACCTTTTTCTACTATATGCCCCTTAGCGCTCCGATTGTCCACTTGCAGTTTCTACAGAAAGAGTGTTTCAAAACTCCTCAATCAAAAGTAATGTTCACCTCTGCTAGGTGAATGCACAGATCAGAAAGAAGTTTGGCAGAATGATTATGTTTAGTTGTTATTTAAAGATAGTCCTTTTTCCAGTATAAGCCCCTTTGTGCTCTGAATGTCCAGTTGCAGTTTTTACAGAAAGAGTGTTTCAAAACTCCTCAATCAAAAGTAAAGTTCAACTGTGCTAGTTGAATGCACAGACCAGAAAGTAGTTTCACAGAATGCTTCTGTGTAGTTTTAATTTGAAGATATTCCTTTTTCCACTATAGGCCCCTTAGCGCTCTGAATGTCCCCTTGCAGTTTCTACAGAAAGAGTGTCTCAAAACTCCTCAATCAAAAGTAAGGTTCATCTCTGTTAGTTGAATGCACAGATGTGAAAGAAGTTTCGGAGAATGCTTCTGTGTAGTTTTTATTTGAAGATATTCCTTTTTCCACTATAGGCCCCTTAGTTCTCCCAATGTCCGCTTGCAGTTTCTACAGAAAGAGAGTTTCAGAACTTGTGAATCAAAAGTAAGTTTCAACTCTGTTAGTGGAATGCACAGAACAGAAAGAAGTTTGGCAGAATGCTTCTCTGTACTTTTTATTTGATGATATACATTTTTCCACTATTGGACCCATAGTGCTCCGAATGTCCGCTTGCAGTTTCTACAGAAAGTGTGTTTCAGAACTTCTCCATCAACAGTAAGGTTCAATCCTGTCAGTTGAACACAAAGAACAGAAAGAAGTTTGGCAGAATGATTCTGTGTAGTTTTCATTTAAAGATATTCCTTTTTCCACTACAGGCCCCTTAGCGCTCCAAATGTCCCCTTGCAGTTTCTACGGAAATAGTGTTTCAAAACTCCTCAATCAAAAGTATGGTTCAACTCTGCTAGTGGAATGCACAGAGAAGAAAGAAGTTTCGCAGAGTGCTTCTGTGTAGTTCTTATTTGAAGATATTCCTTTTTCCACCATAGGCCACTTAGCGCTCGGGATATCAGCTTGCAGTTTCTACAGATAGAGAGATTCGGAGCTTCTCAAACAAAAGTAAGGTTCAAATCCGTCAGTTGAATGCACAGAAGAGAAAGAAGTTTGGCAGAATTATTCTGTGTAGTTTATATTTCAAGATATAACTTTTTCCACTGTAGGCCCCTTAGCGCTCCGAATGTCCCTTTGCAGTTTCTACAGAAAGAGTGTTTCAAAACTCCTCAATCAAAAGTAAGGTTCAACTCTGCTAGGTGAATCCACAGATCAGAAAGAAGTTTCGCAGAATGCTTCTGTGTAGTTTTAATTTGAAGATATTCCTTTTTACACTCTAGGCCCCTTAGCGCTCCGAATGTCCGCTGGCAGTTTCTACAGAAAGAGTGTTTCAGAACTTCTCAATCAAAAGTAAGCTTCAACTCTTTTAGTTGAATGCACAGAACAGAAAGAAATTTGGCAGAATGATTCTCTGTAGTTTTTATTTGGAGATATTCCTTTTTCCACTATAGGCCCTTAAGCGCTCCGAATGTCCCGTTGCAGTTTCTACAGAAAGAGTGTTTCAAAACTCGTCAATCAAAAGTATGGTTCACCTCTGTTAGTTGAATGCACAGAAGAGAAAGATGTTTCAGAGAATGCTTCTGTGTAGTTTT
>NW_026664415.1:0-1851 GCF_009828535.3 Hylobates moloch | reverse complement strand
GGGGGGAGCAGGAATTAGGAGCTGGGTGAAGTAGTAGACAGAAGTAACGTGGCTTTGATCACAGAGCTACCCACTCTAATTTGCCAAGTTGGGCATGACAAACATTCCTGCCCTTTTCCAGCAGGCAAGTCCTCAGAGAAGGCATGTGTAGGGGACAACAGTGTAAAGGTGAAGGATCGAGCAAGCCAGTTGTAAGAAGCTTGGGAGAGCCGACTTCACTAGGATTGTTATTTTACTTTTTACCACCAGGTCCAGTGGGTCCAGGTGAGACTCCCCTTTCTCCTTTCATCCGGAGATTGGGACCACGCTAGGTCTTCCCCGCTTCCTACAACTGGCTTGCTCGATCCCTCACCTTTACACTGTTGTCCCCTGCACATGCCTTCTCTGAGGACTTGCTGCTGGAAAAGGGCAGGAATGTTTGTCATGCCCAACTTGGCAAATTAGAGTGGGTAGCTCTGTGATCAAAGCCACAACATTACTTCTGTCTACTACTTCACCCAGCTCCTAATTCCTGCTCCCCCCACTGACTCTGCTAACAACTAGACTTTCTAAACATTTTTCAGAGTGAAGCTAAAGAAACCAACCTTGAAAGAAAAGTTGTGTATTTATTTCAGTGTGTTATGAACCCAGAGGCAGGGTTTTAGAAAGTAGACTTCTATGGCCACATTCAGTGTGATGCAAACAAAGCAAGAGGGCCACCAAAACCAGGGAATGTGGGGCCACAGCCCACTCTGTTTTGAAGGGTGGCTTCCAAGTCATGCTGTGACCAGCAGGGTGAGCAGCGAGGGAAGGAGCCAGGGCCAATGGGAGTGGGCGGTGGGAGGGCGCAGGAGACAGGCAGCAGCCTCTGTAAGCTTCCTGGAAGCTATGGAGGACCGACTGCCACTATCAAGTGTCCTCTCCTGCCTGAGGGAAATTCCAGGGAGCTGGCCGGGCACAGTGGCTCACCCTGTAATCCCAGCACTTTGGGAGGCCAAGGCAGGAGGATCACCTAAGGTCAGGAGTTCGAGACCAGCCTGGCTGACATAATGAAACTCCATCTCTACCAAAAAAATACAAAAATTAGCTGGGTGTGGTGGGAGGCACCTGTAATCTCAGCTACTCAGGAGGCTGAAGCAGGAGAATTGCTTGAACCCAGGCTGGATGGAGTGCAGTGGTACAATCTTGGCTCACTGCAACTTCCACCTCCTGGGTTCAAGCAATTCTCCTGCTTCAGCCTCCTGAGTAGCTGAGATTACAGGTGCCTCCCACCACACCCAGCTAATTTTTGTATTTTTTTGGTAGAGATGGAGTTTCATTATGTCAGCCAGGCTGGTCTCGAACTCCTGACCTTAGGTGATCCTCCTGCCTTGGCCTCCCAAAGTGCTGGGATTACAGGGTGAGCCACTGTGCCCGGCCAGCTCCCTGGAATTTCCCTCAGGCAGGAGAGGACACTTGATAGTGGCAGTCGGTCCTCCATAGCTTCCAGGAAGCTTACAGAGGCTGCTGCCTGTCTCCTGCGCCCTCCCACCGCCCACTCCCATTGGCCCTGGCTCCTTCCCTCGCTGCTCACCCTGCTGGTCACAGCATGACTTGGAAGCCACCCTTCAAAACAGAGTGGGCTGTGGCCCCACATTCCCTGGTTTTGGTGGCCCTCTTGCTTTGTTTGCATCACACTGAATGTGGCCATAGAAGTCTACTTTCTAAAACCCTGCCTCTGGGTTCATAACACACTGAAATAAATACACAACTTTTCTTTCAAGGTTGGTTTCTTTAGCTTCACTCTGAAAAATGTTTAGAAAGTCTAGTTGTTAGCAGAGTCAGTGGGGGGAGCAGGAATTAGGAGCTGGGTGAAGTAGTAGACAGAAGTAA
>NW_026664414.1:0-1852 GCF_009828535.3 Hylobates moloch | reverse complement strand
AGGGAGGGAGGGAGGGAGGAAGGGAGATTCTTAACCCAGTCTGAGAGAGTCAAGGCCTCCTGAGGCTACAGCAGCTAAGCTGAGACTCACCGCTGAGTAGGAGCCAGCCAGTAGAAGGGGGCTGTGAGGTGTGGAGGATCTTCCAGGAAGAGGAAAGGCACAAAGGTAGGACACAGTGTGGGGTCTGCAGAGAACCATAAGCAATTTGTTGGGAGGCCGAGAGTGCTAGAAAGGAGGTAGGAGAGGGACAGGGCCAGGCCTTGTAGGATTTTACTTATGTATATTACAGGCCTTTGTGTCATCCAAATACATAACAAAATGCATTCTACACAGCGGGCCTTCCATAAATACTTTCAAAAATGAATACAATGATTGGCTGGGCACGGTGGCTCACACCTGTGATGCTAACCGTTTGGGAGGCCGAGGCGGGTGAATCACCTGAGGTCAGGAGTTTGAGACCAGCCTGGCCAACATGGTGAAACACCATCTCTACTAAAAATACAAAAATTAGGCCGGGTGCGGTGGCTCACGCTTGTAATCCCAGCACTTTGGGAGGCCGAGGCGGGCGGATCACGAGGTCAGGAGATCGAGACCACGGTGAAACCCCGTCTCCACTAGAAATACAAAAAAATTAGCCGGGCGTGGTGGCGGGCGCCTGTAGTCCCAGCTACTCGGAGAGGCTGAGGCAGGAGAATGGCGTGAACCCGGGAGGCGGAGCTTGCAGTGAGCTGAGATCGCGCCACTGCACTCCAGCCTGGGTGACAGAGCAAGACTCCATCTCAAAAAAAAAAAAAAAAAAAAGAATCAAAGAAATGTATAAGGAATTTTAAATGTCTTGGGAAAATGCTCATGAAATGACCTCCCAAAGTGAGATTCTAGTGGGAGGAAGCATACGATAAACAGATACATACATAAACAGAGGGAGAATAAACCCCACATGGGAGACCAGGCCGGAGAGGAGTTGGAAGAAGAGCAGCAGAGCCGCACAGGGTAGCCTGGCTCGCCCCAGCTCCAGCGTCCTCCACTCGGGGTCTGCTCCTGGCCGTGGGTGAAGCCCTCCGTGCTTGACCCACCCTGTGGGGAGTCGCCCTCTTCTGATGTGGTGCTCATCACCCTCCTATGTGTTTTTAAGCTTTTCACTACTTGTGTATGTTAATTTCACAAGTCACAGTTTCATTCCGCATGTAGTAAAAGGCTATGCAAATGGTACACCACAAAAACCATCCTGTACAAGAGAGAAAAGGCTAGAATACAAAAATGCATAATCTCAACTCAATCATGCATAGAAAGTATTGTATTTTATACTTTATACTGTGTCATATTTCTAATACATATATATTATAGTATTGCTACTATAGACTATATACTCCAAATTTACTAAAATTTGCTTTCATGATCAGGGGATACGCTATAAAAACAGGTGATATGGAGTTCAAGACCAGCCTGGCCAACATGACGAAACCTTGTCTCCACTAAAAATACAAAAAGTAGCCAGGTGTGGTGGTGGCATGCCTGTAATCCCAGCTACTCGGAGGCTGAGGCAGGCAAATCGCTTGAACCTGGGAGGCGGAGGCTGCAGTGAGCCAAGATCGTACCACTGCACTCCAGCCTGGGAAGCAGAGCAAGACTCCATCTCAAGAAAAAAAACACACACACACACACACACACACACACACACACACACACGACAAACAGGGATGTTATGGAAGGATCTCCCCAAGATACAATGTGTAATAAAAATGGCAAAGAATAACACAGCTGGCTGGCCGGGGCAACGGTACACACTTATCCACAAGTGCCTGAATAATGCACCGAGAGCTCAGAGAAGAAACACAAGAACCTCTGAGAAGGG
>NW_026664413.1:0-1852 GCF_009828535.3 Hylobates moloch | reverse complement strand
GGCCTCGGCCTGGAAGGAGCCAGAGGCAGAGGCCCCGGCCCCAGGGACTGGGGGTGAGTTTGTGTGTGGGGAGAGCTACTGGGTCCTGAAGGAGGCCATGGAGAAGGTGAAGGTGAGTGAGTCCTGGCATGGGCTTAGAAAAGTGGGGGTGGGGCAGCACAGGTCACTCCTGAGATGTGACCCCATTATTTTGGCTCCAGAGCAGCTTTATGGACCTCCCGAAGGAGAAGGCGGACGGGAAGGAGCAGGTGGAGAAACTAGAGCTTGGAGTCATCCAGCCCTCTGGAGCGACAGATGGCATGAGTGAGCGGGAGGCCAGGGCATGGCAGGGGGAGCTGCAGGGCCGTTGGAGGGGCCCCAGTGTCTGAGCCGTGTCCTCTCTCAGGAGAGTACATCACCATACATGAGAGCCAGGGGGCAGTGCCAAACACGCGCACCAGGAGATGGAGGATGCCATCATTCTGGCCCAGAATGAGGAGGAAATGAAGGTAGGGTGTGCAACATCTTTGTGGGGGTGGGGGTTGACATGGGCGCTGGTGCCGGCTCCGGAGTGGCAGCTGAGCACCCCTCCATTCAGGCGAATCTACTGGAGCTGTAGGAGCTGATGTTGCCACTTGTAGGCGACCACAACGAGGGGCATGACAAATTCCTCACCGCTGCCCAGAACCCTGTTAATGAGCCCGCTCCAGGGGCCCCAGCCCCCCAGGAACTTGGGGCTGCCAATGAGCAGAGTGCTGAGTAGAGCCCTCAGGTGGGGTGGGCAGGCAGGAGCAGGGGAGGCTAGCACTGTCCTCAGACCCCCGCCTCCCTCTCTCTGAAGATTTTTATGAGGTGAGCCTGGACAACAGCATGGAGCCTGCACCAGGAGCGGCCAGGGAGTGTTCTCCCCATGACAACCCCACTGCACAGAAGATCACGCAGCTGCTTCCTGTAATGCAGGACACCCAGGAGCACCCAGGCTTGCCCAGCAAACCCTGCATGCCATTCTTTTACCGAGCAGCCAAGAACAGGGAGATAAACATCATCATCATCTAAGAGCTGGTAAAGAAATTTAAAAACAACAACAAAAAGTGATGGGGTTAATCTCCCACACAATTCATTTACTCCATTTGAATGTTAGAGCCACTCATGTTTATTTGTGTTTCTAATTTACAGTTTAAATTTATTTGTAAAAAGTTAAGGGAGAGTGGGTCTTTCCCTGATGTTCACTCTGGCATCCTTTAGCATTTTTCTTTTTTGAGAATTGTAGGTCATTAGTACACATATCGCGTTTGCCCTTAGGTAGTGGGAGTTCAAACACACAAAGACCCACTATCTGCACAAAACTATTCTTGCTGGTTTGGAATAGGCTGCCATGCTTTTTTAATGTTAGTGCAGCATGTATATTCATTACAGAATTCAGATAAAATGTGCTTATGTTCTGCTGTTACGTTTGATTGAATCCTAACCACAGTGAGCTCTTCATTAGCTCAATATGTGGTTTGCCCTCAAGTGCGCACTGTTTATTACTTTGTAATATGCCACTGTGAGTACTGACCTTTAGAGTTGTTTAAAGGCCGAGAACTGGAAATAGCCTTTCTCCTATTTTCTGTGTATTGGGGATGGGAATAATAACATTTTGGGGAGCTCTTTAAATCTCACAGAAGAGGAAAGTGGCCTGCTCTGGCAGGTGTGCGCAGGATAGTGTTTCATGTATTTTGGTGCCAAGAATGAGCGCTGTACTATGGTGGCTCCCTTAGGATTTGTATGTGCTCTGGGCTCTTGAAGATATTGCATCATGAGCTGCAGCAGTTGTACCCTTTCTCGATGACCTAAAAAGGGATTATTTCTGAGGAATGAAAGGCTCCCATCA
>NW_026664412.1:0-1852 GCF_009828535.3 Hylobates moloch | reverse complement strand
TCATCTGCCATCAATCCTGTCTCCTGGTCCTGTGTATAATGTTTTATTTTATGACTAATACTAATGAGATTTCAGAAGGAAGAGAAAATAAATTTCTGGTCAATCCATCATATTTAATCCAAATTTAGAACCCATATGTAAGTGTAAATCTAAGTTTAAATTCAACATAATTATGACATTAATTCAGACAATTTCTATTTATACCTCCAACAAGCATATTACACTTTTCCACTCAGGCCTTGTGTAAGAATTCTATTCAAACTCCATACATGCCATGTGGTCCCATTGCTGTGCAACATAGATGGAGCTGTTTTTGTTAGTGCACAAAGTGTTAGAAATTTTTAAGTTAGCTAAAAGTCATTATTTAAAAAATATCTGAAACATGTCTTGTAAAAAAAAAATGGGGAGAAAAAAGTGATCTTGAGAGTTGAGCATGGTAACTCACACCTGTGTCCCAGCACTTTGGGAGGCTGAGGCACGCAGATTACTTGAAGCCAGGAGTTCGAGACCAGCCTGGCCAAAATTAGCCTGGCATGGTGGTGCTCACTTGTATTTCCAGCTACACAGGAGGCTGAGATGGGAGAATTGGTTGAACTTGGGAAGCGGAGGTTGCAGTAAGCTGAGTTCAGGCCACTGCACTCCAGGGTGGGAAACAGAGCAAGACTTCCAAAAAAAAAAAAAAACCACAGACCAATATATGTTCCTTATATGAAATTTTAAACAGAACAAAATGGGGACAGATACCACCTAAACTGTACCAACTAGTCTATGTTCTGGTGCATCTTTTTTCTGTTTTTATTCTCATATATGGATTTTTCCTCAGAAACAACTTTTGTTATGGCATAGTATTATGCTGTATTACCCCTAATAGTAGTGACCTTAAGGGATACCTTCTTTGACTTTGAATGAAAGTATCTCAATGAGTCCATTTTCATTTTTCATGCTATATTTGTTTTTTGAGGCAATAATAGTATATACATTGACACACATACACTGTTAATGTAAAGTATATACATTAATAGAATAGCTTAAGAGACATAAGAGTTTAGCTAGAGTTAAAACATTTCTACCTTGAAGGAGAATTTGGTCCTTCAAATAGTAATATTGTTCAAAAACATCTGGGATTTTTGTTAAGTAGTAAGTGAATTTATAGTAAAAAGCATCTGAAACAAGCAAAATGTTGTTAAGAAAGTATGGATATTTCTGATTATTGGCTACAGGCAATTTTTAAATACTGTGTACTTTTATAAAGTACCATTAGATCTTCTCCCTACCCTGTCTTTCATGTACTTGTGGGAGACCCTGATGAAAGAGTGTGATAACATGATGTAGACATGCATATCCCAATAGGAGGAAGGAAGGCCCATCGGAGTTATTTTTTTAAAGCTACAATAATTGGTATTTTGTGGTTTTAAATAATGCTGTTGATCTCTTCAACTATTTGGTGACTAGGATTTTGTTACTGCCATTATTTTGAAGAAAGAGCTTTTTTTTTTCTTTTTAGACGAAGTCTTGCTCTGTCACGCAGGTTGGAATGTGGTGGCATGAGTTCAGCTCACTGCAACCTCCACCTCCCAGGTTCTAGCAATTCTCTGCCTCAGCCTCCTGAGTAGCTGGGATTACAGGCATGCCTGCCACCACACACAGCTAATTTTTGTATTTTTAGTAGAGACGGGGTTTCACCATCTTGGTCAGGCTGGTCTTGAACTCCAGACCTCATGATCCACCTGCCTCAGCCTCCCAAAGTGCTGGGATTACCGGAGTGAGCCCCCGTGCCCGGCCAGGAAGAGCATTTTTTTAAACATAGATGAGGCAGTTTCCATATTGACTGTTGCACTCTCGACAAATGAAT
>NW_026664411.1:1046-1852 GCF_009828535.3 Hylobates moloch | reverse complement strand
GAGAGATCAGCTGTTAGTCTGATGGGCTTCCCTTTGTGGGTAACCCGACCTTTCTCTCTGGCTGCCCTTAACATTTTTTCCTTCATTTCAACTTTGGTGAATCTGACAATTATGTGTCTTGGAGTTGCCCTTCTCAAGGAGTATCTTTGTGGCGTTCTCTGTATTTCCTGAATCTGAATGCTGGCCTGCCTTGCTAGATTGGGGAAGTTCTCCTGGATAATATCTTGCAGAGTGTTTTCCAACTTGGTTCCATTCTCCCCATCATTTTCAGGTACACCAATCAGACGTAGGTTTGGTCTTTTCACATAGTCCCAAATTTCTCGGAGGCTTTGTTCATTTCTTTTTATTCTTTTTTCTCTAAACTTCCCTTCTCTCTTCATTTCATTCATTTCATCTTCCATCAGCGATACCCTTTCTTCCAGTTGATCGCATCTGCTACTGAGGCTTCTGCAATCTTCGCGTAGTTCTCGAAACTTGGCTTTCAGCTCCATCAGCTCCTTTAAGCCCTTCTCTCCATTGGTTATTCTAGTTATCCATTCTTCTAATATTTTTTCAAAGTTTTTAACTTCTTTGCTATTGTTTTGAATTTCCTCTCGTAGCTCAGAGTAGTTTGATCGTCTGAAGCCTTCTTCTCTCAACTCATCAAAGTCATCCTCCATCCAGCTTTGTTCCGTTGCTGGTGAGGAACTGCGTTCCTTTGGAGGAGGAGAGGTGCTCTGTTTTTTAGAGTTTCCAGTTTTTTTGTTCTGTTTTTTCCCCATCTTTGTGGTTTTATCTACTTTTGGTCTTTGATGATGGTGATGTAC
>NW_026664411.1:0-946 GCF_009828535.3 Hylobates moloch | reverse complement strand
GAGAGGTGCTCTGCTTTTTAGAGTTTCCAGTTTTTCTGCTCTGTTTTTTCCCCATCTTTGTGGTTTTATCTACTTTTTGTCTTCGATGATGGTGATGTACAGGTGAGTTTTTGGTGTGGATGTCCTTTCTGTTTGTTAGTTTTCCTTCTACCAGACAGGACCCTCAGCTGCAGGTCTGTTGGAGTTTACTAGAGGTCCACTCCAGACCCTGTTTGGCTGGGTGTCAGCAGCGGTGGCTGCAGAACAGCGGATTTTCGTGAGACCACAAATTCAGCTGTCTGATAGTTCCTCTGAAAGTTTTGTCTCAGAGGAGTACCCAGTTGAATGAGGTGTCAGTCTGTCCCTACTGGGGGGGTGCCTCCCAGTTAGGCTGCTCAGGGGTGAGGGACCCACTTTAGGAGGCAGTCTGTCCGTTCTCAGATCTCCAGCTGCGTGCTGGGAGAACCACTACTCTCTTCAAAGCTGTCAGTCAGACAGGGACCTTTAAGTCTGTGGAGGTTCTTGCTGAGTTTTTGTTTGTCTGTGCCCTGCCCCCAGAGGTGGAGCCTATAGAGGCAGGCAGGCCTCCTTGAGCTGTGGTGGGCTCCACCCAGTTCGAGCTTCCTGGCTGCTTTGTTTACCTAAGCAAGCCTGGGCAATGGCGGGCGCCCCTCCCCCAGCCTCGCTGCCGCCTTGCAGCTTGATCTCAGACTGCTGTGCTAGCAATCAGCGAGACTCCGTGGGCACAGGACCCTCCGAGCCAGGTGCGGGACACAATCTCCTAGTGTGCCGTTTTCCAGGCCCGTTGGAAAAGCGCAGTATTGGGGTGGGACTGACCCGATATTCCAGGTGCCGTCTGTTTCCCCTTTCTTTGACTAGGAAAGGGAACTCCCTGACCCCTTGCGCTTCCCGAGTGAGGCAATGCCTCGCCCTGCTTCGGCTCGCGCACAGTGCGCTTCACCGACTG
>NW_026664410.1:0-1852 GCF_009828535.3 Hylobates moloch | reverse complement strand
TGTCGATGAGCTGCAGAGGGTGGAGAGAGACACAGGCCTGCAGCAGCCGAGGTAAAGCCCACCCTCCATCTCCCCAGCTACTCCATCCACTAATCCAACCCCCAACCCTTATATCACAGGGGTTTGCTGAGCGCCGGGCAATGGGGGGATAGCAGACAAAAGCCAGGCCTGGGCCTGGTCTTCCTGTGGCTGGCATGTGGGATTGACCTTTTGGGTATGAGTCCGGGAGAGGGGAGAAGATGGCAGGCTTTGCAGCTTGACCTACTTTGGTGGTAGGGCTCAGGGGAGGCGAGCTCTGTTCGATGGTCCCCTCCAAGACCAAGGGGCTGGGTGTCCTAGGCTGCTGACATTTCTGGTGCTAGAAAAAAAAAAAAAAAAAAAACAGACATCCCAGGTGACCCCCTGCTTGTACTCCTCCTGCCCTGCCCAGCACCTGTGGGAAAAAATGCTGCCCCTCCCTGAGCCCCAGGTTCTCTGTGGCCCTGACGTGCTCCAGTTCTGGAGCTGGTCGGGAGGGACTGAGGAGTCTGGGGAAATGACTCCGGATCTTGCAAGAGGATCACTGAGCCTTGCCCTCTCTGAGAATGTGGGCCCAGAAGGGGCTGCAAGGTCTAGGGGTGTGGGGGGCTGACCCACTCTGGGCTAGACCCACAGGGCCCACAGAGTAATGCAGACAGCAAAGGCAGACTCATCCCTGGGGTGGGGGTACACCCAGACCCTCTGAGGTGGAGCCATCACCTCCTCCTCTTCATCCTCAGCCCCTGCAGCCCCCAGGTTGTCCTGGACAGTGTCCTCTGGGTCTGGCCCCTCCTTGCTCAGACTCAACTCCTCCAGGTGGACTTCGTCACTGTTCTCCTTTTCGCAGGCATGCAGGCTGGGCCTGTGGGTGGAAAGGGAGGCAAAGCCGTTCTAGGGCCATTGGATTGCTTGGTTGACCCCTTCCTTTTTCCAAGCCTCAGTTTCCCCATCTGCAAAGTGAAGGTAGTCAGGCTACTTGAGTGCCAAGGGATCTGAGACCCAAGCCCACTGGGAGAGAAGGTCCAGTGGCCTCAGAGCCAGCGCAGTCTTCTTGGGCCCCTGTGTCAGGGCCTGAGGCCCTTGGGGAACTGCCCAGTCCCAGCCAGGCAGGGCTCTACAGACTGAGGGTCCCTCAGGCACTGAGGCTGGGTTCAACCCCCAGCTTTCTGGCTGGGCCTCAGCTTGGCAGCTGCTCGCCCACCCAGTTGGTCTGGCGGGGTCCCCGCGGGGCCGGGCTGCCAGGGCCACCACTCCTGCTCTGCTCCCTGTGGGGGCCCTTGGGTGTTTGGGGGACTGGAGGCTGGGTCATTTGGAGGGCTAGGCAGGGGTAGGGGCCAGGTCACTGAGGAGCAGGGCCAAGGGGCTGCCGGCTGCGGGGGAAGGGAGGCCAGCCAGCTGGCAGCTTCCAGCGGCTCTGCATTTGAGCAGGACTGAACCTGGAGAAGAAGATGGGAAATTCTCGAATTTTCCATGATTTCAGGCCCCTGGGTGTGCATGCCAGCCAAGACCCAGACCCACCCGCCCAAAGTGGGCAGGGGTCTGAGCCAGCAGCAGCCACACAGAGGGGCCATTCAGGAGCAGGTCTGTGCAGCCAGGCAGGTGCAGAGGGTGGGGTGGCAGCCGCAGAGCTGGGCTCCACGGAAGAGTCAAAGCGCCCCCTGCTGGTGGGAGCAGCCTTGCCCGCCTAGGCCTGAGGCTAGGGAGAAGGGAGCTGCCCCATCTCAGAAAAGTAAGGCCGCTGACTCCCAAGTGCGTAGGGGGAGACTGAGGCCTGGGGAGGGGGGGCAGTGGGCACTGCGCCAGGCCAGGACCAGTGGCTCTTGGGGAGTGGGAG